>NW_024630120.1:0-2824 GCF_008729295.1 Plectropomus leopardus
CAGGTCATCCAAACCATCATGGTTATGCTTGCTAGTAATCTAGTTATTAAATCCACTCTTCAAACAATCGCCAGCTCCTGTTTGATCTAAATAAATCCTTAATTCACCTAGTTAGATACAAAAAAATCATGCTGATATTCCCCACAGTCTCTTTCTGCCTGCTGGATGCAAGCTGTTTACAGTCCTGTAACTTCTCCCTTCACCAATAGGTGCCACTGTGTCTTTCAGTTTATCTGCCTGTTACATCAGTACAGACTGGAGACTGAGCTCTGGTGGTGCATGCCGTGCACTACATACAATGCGTTTAATAGAAAGAAAGATGTACCTGTATTTATGATGGTATTTAAAAACACACCTTTGGGATTTCTAAACACCCTGATATATTGTGTATACAGTGATTCTGTCAAAGCCTAACTGTGACCAACTTTTAGACCACGACCCACCAAATGGGAACTACTAACATGAGGAAAAATATTTGGGGTGAAAGTTTTGACCCTTTGTCATAAGGCCTCTTTAGTCTATTCCATATTACAGCAACAAATCCTCTTACCCGACTGCATCATACCTCCATACCTCCAAACAATCCGAAGCCTTCCAGCCAATGTAATGTCTCATCTGGGTACAATTTATCTTTGACACAGTTTGTAATCCCACGCTGCGTTTGGCTATATGGCCCTTTATTACTGTTAACCAATGTGTGGATTTATGGATAAAAGTCAGGCTCTGAGACAGACCACCGCTGTTCCTCTCATCAGTGACATTACCATAAAGCAGCTCATGCTGTAGTTGTGTGTATAACCTGAGGTTCCTGTGTGTGTTAATGTGCATCAGCGGTGCAGTTCAGGCGGAGGTCGTGCAGAGTAAAAGCCCAGAGGGAGATGGGCATGAGCCCCGGTGTGCAGAGTTATGCTAATGGAAGCATTGCTGATGGCAGCGGCAGAGAGCATCAATATGAGCTAAGGAGCATAACGGTACTTTAAGTCAGCGAGGCAGCTACACCTCACAGTGACACACACACACACACACACACACACACACACACACACACACACACTCAACACAGCTGACAAAGATACTACACAGAGACACACTTAGACAGAATAACACTGTGTTTTGCAGTTTACCATGGCCTTTGCCGACTCTGCATTTCACGCCATATTTCACGGCACGGTTACAAACCTACTTTAACTCATAATTAACTGCTGTCGTGGAAAAAAAAGACACCCAGATGACATGAATGTGACAATTCAGCGTGTAAGACAGCATGTTTGTTAAGCATTATTTTCTGCAGGGGACTGTCAGGAGTGAGAGCGCAAAGTAACACAGCAGTGATATTGAAAGCATATTACAGGCATAATTAAATAAGCCATAAATACAAACTCTGATAAAGCCTAATGAGGTCTCACAATAAAGGAGCTGTTCTTAACACTGTAAATCCCACTACTGGCCCTAAGCTCCCATAGCCACTGCAGCTACATTACACAGTGGATCAGTCTCCACTGGCTGTGATGATCAACTGCCAGAGACAGTGGATCCATCCTGCGGACATTATGAAGTCTCATCATGTGAGACTTAACAAACAAATTGCACCCCATAAGTATAATTAGCTGCTTCATGCGTCTTGGGCGAATTACATAGAAGATGTTCTGAAGTGTCGAAAGTCAAGTGTAAACACAACCAAGAGGAATTAGAGACTAATTATAATCCAAGTTGCAGATGTATCCATCTTCCCTGTAACCCAGCTTGATTTGATCCAAAACTTTCAGTATAGTACTTCTGGAACCAAAAGTAAAACCTACAAACTGATACCTAAATCCCTCGATCTGTGTGCAACCTGAACAACAACCTGACATGATGTTTATACTTCATTTCTCCTGCATGTCTCACTTTTTGTTTTAATTTTTTCTTTTTTGTTACGTCTTTATACAGTACACATATCACGCACACACACACACACAAAACAAAATGTTCTTGCTCTTTTTTATTTATGCATCTATTTTTTTTATCCAATGGATTGCTGTTGATTTGAATATCACTATTTGATTTTTTTTCCCTTGTATTTATTTACATAATCATTTGATTGTATCTGACGCTTTGGCAATATTGTTTTACAAACATTCATGCCAATAAAGCAAATTGAATTGAATTGAATTGAAGTGAATTGAATTGAATTAAACTGAATGCAGTTTGAACCCTGGTTATCATTCACAGCATGGGACTGCAGACTGCAGTGACAGTCTCTCTATGGAATATTTATAAATAGCAGGTTTGTGCATTGACTCCTTTTCAAGCAAGAGCACTGCCTGAGTACACCAGAGCAGCAATCTAATCTAATCTACCCACTTGCAGACTTATTTAACCTGTCATTATTTACTAGTGCACTCCCATTATCTTGGAAATGTGCCAAGGTCACCCCAATTTTTAAAGGGGGTGACCCGCTTGATCTTAACAACTATCGCCCAATTAGCATCATTAGTTCTGTTGTTAAGATTTTTGAAAAATTAGTTTTTAATCAATTGTCTCAACACATCTCTGACTATAATATTTTGTCTCCAATGCCAATCGGGCTTTAGACCCAACCACTCCACAACCACAGCTTTACTTAAATTTACTAGTGATGTGCTATCAGCACTAGACAGTGATAAATTCACTGGTGCAGTCTTTTTAGATTTGAGCAAAGCTTTTGATATTGTAGATCATTACCTGTTGCTGGACAAACTATATACAATAGGACTGTCTCATCATGCTTTACTGTGGTTCAACTCCTACTTACATACTAGACGTCAATGTGTGAATTGTGGAGGAAGTCAATCTGATTATCTAA
>NW_024630121.1:0-2080 GCF_008729295.1 Plectropomus leopardus
TGAATGTCCTAAAATTTGAGAATTTTTCTAAAATTCTACAAACATTGTAAAATCTTAGAAAAGTCCTAAAACCCAAAAAATGTTGTAAAATCCAAGAAATGTCTTAAAATCCTGAAAATGTCCCAAAAACAAAGACATGTCCTCAAATCCCAGAAACGTCCTGAAATCCTGGAAACTTCCTAAAAACCTACAAACATCCTAAAATCTGAGAAACATGTTTGGAGCTGCTGCGACTGGCCCCTGGCCCTCAGTCATTTTGCCCCAAACAAAGCGAGCTGAGGTGCATTAATATTTTTGACAGACATTATTCAAAGAGACACTGTTTGATGCTTCTGATGTTACTATGACGTTGGCACTCACATGTACTGACTTCTCAAACTCATGAAACACAAACATTAACAAACTCGTGCTTGAGCTGCAAACACGCAGTGAAAAATAAGTTTTGGTTCAGAGCGAAGAGGTCACGCGGCGGTCTGAACGTCCCGCGAGAGGCGGATGAATGGATCACTAAATCAATCAGCACAGCAGCTGGTGAATGGGTGGAAATATGAGTGAATAAATACTCGACGGCCACAATGAGAGGATGACCCGATGCTTTCATGCCTGCCCCCTTTACCCTCCGGAGGAACTCCAACATCTCGCCGGAGCGGAACGACCCAAAAATAACCATCTGATGGGGCGTTTTCATAAACCGTGGGCCACCCCCCCCGGGAGTTTGGTCCGGTCCGTTCAGCTTATCTCACAATGACTCAGATCTTTTCTCCTGACTGAACACACACACACACACACACACACACACACACACACACACACACAGAGCGGTCAGCACCTGTTTCTCCCCATCTTCTCGTGGTCTTTGACGACACAGTGCAGCTCGGCTCCAGAGTCCAGAGGAATCCCCTTCAGGTCCCATTCAAAACCCTGACGGACAGAAAACGACACAAAGTGAGAAACCGTGATCTCACGAGGAGAAATTATGACGGATAAAACACGTTTTCACATTTCTGCGCTTCAGGAAAGGAGTTCGAGTTACAGGAGACAAACGATGGCAGTGTGCATTTCTGCAAACCCTGGAAACATTATTCAAGGTATTCAAGGTTCACAGAAGTGTATGATGCCGAGATTTTCCTCTGGCAACAGGAGAGATTCTTGGACGTTGTTTTTGTACCAAATTCTTCGAGGCAGCTTGTCTAAATAGTAAATAATGAATTTGAGGTCGTGCACAGGACGTACCTCGTTCCAGACAGGGTTAGGGTTGTTCTTGATGACCTTCGTCTTCTTTTTAGACCCTGAAAACAGAAGAGAGACAGCGTTCAGTCTTAAGGTCATCTTAACTTAACACATTTGCCATAAAGTCATAAAAAAAATGTTATTTCAGATGTTAAATCACAGTTTACAACATACTTGCTTTTATGTAATCCTGTCTTTTTATTTCTTTTTTACTTATTTTGCCTTTTTTTATTCATGTTTTATTTTTTTTATTTCATTCATTTATTAATTTGTTTATTTTTTATTTTTTATTGCTTTTGTTGATTTGGGTCTTTTTTTAAATTATTATTTTATACTGACATTATGCGTCCTGCATTTTGCATTATTTTTCCTCTTAGTTTCGTCTCGCTTGTGCTCACCAGGACTGTTTATAATTTCCCATTTTTGCTTTTGCTTTGTCAAAACAGTTTGTAAACTCTGTTTTTTAAGGTGGATTGTTTTTATTATCTTAAATTAGAATTATTATTTTTTTTGACCAAACTGTCATAATACAGGAGCTAACCTTTGAGACCAAACATGACTCAGTGAGCAGAAAATACATTTTTCAACTTACACACACACACTCACACAAAGGAGCAATCGTGTGTGTGTGTGTGTGTGTGTGTGTGTGTGTGTGTGTGTGTGTGTTATCTTGCTGTGGCTTCCTGTAACATGGAGTTCTGAGCTCTGATTTCCTGTCTTTTGGGCACTCTGACAGAAAGTCAGACGTAAGACGGACCCATAAACTGCCAGGATTCATCATTAGCTACTGAACAACATTTATGACACACACACACACACACACACACACACACACACACACACACACACA
>NW_024630122.1:0-2512 GCF_008729295.1 Plectropomus leopardus
TAAAACGTCGCACAGAGTCAATATAATCATCAAACACCACATTCACTGTCTATTCACGCGTAAAAAAACGGCGAGCCACCGTTTCTCTAGACGTGCTGCAGCGGACGCAGCGGAGACGCTCCTGACAAGCGCTGCTAGAGAAACGGTGAGTAATGATCGTGTGACACAACGAATCGATAATTGTATTCGTTGCCAACACATCTAATAATCGATTATAATCGATTTTATTGATTTGTCGTTGCAGCCCTAGTGGAGTATTATTGCAGTGCTGTGGAGTATTGGTACTGTATTATTAAGTATTGATGCAGTATAGCTGCAGTATTACTACCTCTTGCAGATGTGCTGGCTCCCTGAGCGGTACTCGTGCTCGTAGGCGGAGACACTCAGCTGGTGGCGGAGGAACCGACTCGCCTCCATACGTGTCAGAGCCGGGGTCACGGGGTCACGCCACTCAGGGACGAAGACGATGAAGGACAGCGGCTCAGAGGACTTGTCCAACAGCTCCTGAGGGTCAGAGACACACTGCAATAAAGTGACCTGCATCCACCTGTAGACCAGTGCAGCCCCCTGTAGACCAGTGCAGCCCCTTGTAGACCAGTGCAGCCCCCTGTAGACCAGTACAGCCCCCTGTAGACCAGTACAGCCCACTGTAGACCTGTTCAGCCCACTGTAGACCAGTACAGACCCTTGTAGACCAGTGCAGACCCTTGTAGACCAGTACTAAAGTAAAGCAGTTGTTGGACAGACCTCGAAGTGCGTCACCATGGCGTCCATCAGCTCTTCACAGAACGGAGGGTTGGCTTCGAACGAGCCGCTGACGGGACAGAAAGACAGGAAGGGCCTGAAAACACACACACACACACACACACAGTAACACACAATTAACACATTTAATTGTTTAACAACACAAAAACAAACTGACTTCAATCTTCCGATCACACCTGTCCAACCTGAGACAGAAGACAGACAGACTGTGTGTGGAGTGGTGCCTGTCTCACCCTCTGGATCCGAAGAAGCCGTCGATGTCGGGGAAGGCGGAGCAGAACTGTTTGAAATAGCAGTTGAGCGGTGAAGCGAAACACTCGAAGGAAACTCCAAAGTGTCGAATCAACGCCTCGAACACGGACACCGGCAGCGCCCCCTGCAGACCCGTCCCCTCGTTTGCGCCGCTGCCAAACATCACCTGCACACGCAAACACACAGAGCTTGTTAACGGACCAATCAGCACTCACAGAGCGTCAGGTGAGATCAGGTGAGTCAGCTGACCTGGTATCTCTTGAGGAGGCACCAGACTCTGGACAGGAACCTCTCAAAGCGAGGGTCGTCTATACAGCTGTACCTGTACAACAGCTCCTGCACGCACGCACGCACGCACACACACACACACGCACAAAAAAAAAAAAAAAAGAGGATTAAGGAATCAGCAGTCATTAAAAAGTGCTGATTTCCAACCAGCTCTGTGTCACTGCACACCTGTTCACCAGCCAAAACATACCGAGGGAACAAAAAGACGAGACCATCATAGAAAACATGCCTCCCAAACACACGCTTTCCTTCTGATAATGAGAAGAAAAAATATTGACAAATTTTAAATTAAGAATAACTACTAGAAAATGTATTTTTTAGGTCTTTTTTTAGGATAAAAAAAGCCAAATATTTTTTGAGAAAAAAAAGAGCCGGAAATCTTAAAGAAAACATGCCCGCAGGTTTGGAAGGCCCGTTTTCTTTAAAAATCGCCTCCTCGCGTTATACGTCACGAGTGGCACCATTCATGCGCACACACGCTCCTCATGGCACCGACACAGAGCTGAAACTCTCGTTTCTTAAAATCACTCTGACGTTCGTGTCAGTTGACCTCGGCACTTCCTGTAGAGATGTTTCACAATAAAAGCCCCTATGGAGTGTGACCTTGGAGTTGCCATGGTGACAGCAGTGACATCAGTACTGACCAGTTTGCTGAAGTGACCTCTGTTGACCTTGACCATCTCTCCTCTGAAGCGCAAACATGCCACGTCGTTCTCAAAGTGCAGCTCCACCCGAGGAAGCGGCGGCGAGGGCAGCACCAAACGCACCGGGTAACAGTACACCAACCGAGACTGCTGCGGGGATGCACACGCCTCTGCGCCCACGCACGCACGCACGCGCACGCGCACGCACACACACACACACACACACACACACACACACACACACACACACACACACACACACACACACACACAAGTCAATGGTCACTTCCTAAAATCTTAGAAATGTCAACACACACAGTCACGGTCCTGCAGCAGACTCAGGTGTGTGTGAGTGTGTACCTGTGGGGGGGTCCTGCAGCAGACTCAGGTGTGTGTGTCTCAGGCGGCGGCTGTACTCTGCAGACAGCTGGTAGATTTTGGAGCAGATTCCCTCCACAGAGTCTTTGGCGACAGCGGTGACGTGAGGACCACACTGCTGTCTCAGATGCTCCAGACGGTCCTACACACACACACACACACACACACACACACACACACACACA
>NW_024630123.1:0-6490 GCF_008729295.1 Plectropomus leopardus
CCATACTATAGCCTTGCATTTTTGGGGGATATTTCAACATGCTATTTGATTGTGTTTTTGGCCGTTTTTGCAAAATCCTTTGCAATGAGTTATGTCGCCATGCCATTTTATGTGGTTTAAAGTGGTTTCGGGCAGTTTTTTGGAAATGCCATATTTTGACATTTTTGCCATACTATAGCCTTGCATTTTTTGTGGATTTTTCAACATGCTATTTGATTGTGTTTTTGGCCTTTTTTGCAAAATCCTATGCAATGGCGTGTTTACGCATGCTATTTTATGTGGTTTAAAGTGGTTTTGAGCACTTTTTTGGAAAGGTCATATTTTGACATTTTTGCCATACTATAGCCTTGCATTTTTTGTGGCAAAACTGTCAAAAAAGCCATTTTCAAAAAACTGCTAAAAACCACTTTAAACTACATAAAATAGCGTGCCGAGACACACCATAGCAAAGAATGTTGAAAAAACAGTCTAAAACAACATTAAATAGCATGTCCACAGATCCATCAAAAATGCAAGGCTATATTATGGTAAAACTGTCAAAAATGCCATTTTCAAAAAAACTGCTACAAACCGTTTTAAACCACATGAAATAGTGTGCCGAGACACGCCACAGCAAAGGATATTGAAAAAACAGCCATAAACAGCATTTAATAGCATGTCCAAAAATCCACCAAAAATGCAAGGCTATAGTATGGCAAAAATGTCAAAAATGCCATTTTCAAAAAACTGCTAAAAAACACTTTAAACCACATAAAATAGTGTGCTGAGACACGCCATAGCAAAAGATTTTGCAAAAATAGCCAAAAACAACAGTAAATAGCATGTCCAAAAATCCACTAAAAACGTAAGGCTATAGTATGGCAAAAATGTCAAAAGATGCCATTTTCAAAAAACTGCTACAAACCATTTTAAACCACATGAAATAGCGTGCCGAGACATGCCACAGCAAAGGATGTTGCAAAAATAGCCATAAACAACATTTAATAGCATGTCCAAAAATCTACCAAAAATGCAAGGCTATAGTATGGCAAAAATGTCAAAAATGCCATTTTCAAAAAACTGCTACAAACCATTTTAAACCACATAAAATAGTGTGCCGAGACACGCCATAGCAAAGGATGTTGCAAAAAACAGCCATGAAAAATCCAAAAACGGCAAGGCTATAGTATGGCAAAAATGTCAAAAATGACCATTCTCCAAAAAACTGCTGAGAAACACTTTAAAACCACATAAAATAGCGTGCAGAAAACATAGAATTTTGCATCCATAAATAGCATGTCCAAAAATCTACCAAAAATGCAAGGCTATAGTATAGTATGGCAAAAATGTGAAAAAATTGCCATTTTCAAAAAACTGCTGAAAACCACTTTAAACCACATAAAATAGCGTGCCTAAAAACGCCATAGCAAAGGATGTTGAAAAACAGCTATAAACAGCATTTAATAGCATGTCCAAAAATCCACCAAAAATGCAAGCCTATAGTATGGCAAAAATGGCAAAAATGCCATTTTCAAAAAACTGCTACAAAACCATTTTAAACCACATAAAATAGCGTGCCTAAAAACGCCATAGCAAAGAATGTTGAAAAAACAGCCATAAACAGCATTTAATAGCATGTCCAAAAATCCACCAAAAATGCAAGGCTATAGTATGGCAAAAATGTCAAAAGCTGCCATTTTCAAAAACTGCTAAAAAACACTTTAAACCACATAAAAATAGTGTGCTGAGACACGCCATAGCAAAAGATTTTGCAAAAATAGCCAAAAACAACAGTAAATAGCATGTCCAAAAATCCACTAAAAAAACATAAGGTTATAGTATGGCAAAACTGTCAAAAATGCCATTTTCAAAAAACTGCTACAAACCATTTTAAACCACATGAAAATAGCGTGCCGAGACACGCCACAGCAAAGGATGTTGCAAAAACAGCCATAAACAACGTTAAATAGCATGTCCAAAAATCCATCCAAAAATGCAAGGCTATAGTATGGCAAAACTGTCAAAAATGCCATTTTCAAAAAACTGCTGAAAACCACTTTAAACCACATGAAATAGCGTGCCTAAAAACGCCATAGCAAAGGATGTTAAAAAAACAGCTATAAACAGCATTTAATAGCATGTCCAAAAATCCACCAAAAATGCAAGGCTATAGTATGGCAAAAATGTCAAAAATGCCATTTTCAAAAAAACTGCTAAAAAACACTTTAAACCACATAAAATAGCGTGCTGAGACACGCCATAGCAAAAGATTTTGCAAAAATAGCCATAAACAACAGTAAATAGGATGTCCAAAAAATCCACCAAAGATGCAAGGCTATACTATGGCAAAAATGTCAAAAAATGCCATTATCAAAAAACTGCTAAAACCATTTTAAACCACATAAAATAGCGTGCCTAAAACGCCATAGCAAAGAATGTTGAAAAAAAAACAGCCATAAACAGCATTTAATAGCATGTCCAAAAATCCACCAAAAATGCAAGGCTATAGTATGGCAAAAATCTCAAAATGCCATTTTCAAAAAATGGCTAAAAACCACTTTAAACCACATAAAATAGTGTGCTGAGACACGCCATAGCAAAAGATTTTGCAAAAATAGCCAAAAACAACAGTAAATAGCATGTCCAAAAATCCACTAAAAACGTAAGGCTATAGTATGGCAAAAATGTCAAAAAGATGCCATTTTCAAAAAACTGCTACAAACCATTTTAAACCACATGAAATAGTGTGCCGAGACACGCCATAGCAAAGGATGTTGCAAAAACAGCCATAAACAGCATTTAATAGCATGTCCAAAAATCCACCAAAAATGCAAGGCTATAGTATGGCAAAAATGTCAAAAATGCCATTTTCAAAAAACTGCTAAAAGCCACTTTAAACCACATGAAATAGCGTGCCTAAAAACGCCATAGCAAAGGATGTTGAAAAACAGCTATAAACAGCATTTAATACCATGTCCAAAAATCCACCAAAAATGCAAGGCTATAGTATGGCAAAAATGTCAAAAAATTCCATTTTCAAAAAACTGCTAAAAAACACTTTAAACTACATAAAATAGCGTGCCGAGACACACCATAGCAAAGGATGTTGAAAAAAACAGCCTAAAACAACATGAAATAGCATGTCCAAAAATCCACCAAAGATGCAAGGCTATAGTATGGCAAAACTGTCAAAAATGCCATTTTCAAAAAACTGCTAAAAACCACTTTAAACTACATAAAATAGCGCGCCGAGACACACCATAGAAAAAGATTTTTGCAAAAATAGCCATAAACAACATTAAATAGCATGTCCAAAAAAATCCACCCAAAAATGCAAGGCTATAGTATGGCAAAAATGTCAAAAATGCCATTTTCAAAAAACTGCTAAAAACACTTTAAACCACATAAAATAGTGTGCTGAGACACGCCATAGCAAAAGATTTTGCAAAAATAGCCAAAAACAACAGTAAATAGCATGTCCAAAAATCCACTAAAAACGTAAGGCTATAGTATGGCAAAAATGTCAAAAGATGCCATTTTCAAAAAACTGCTAAAACCATTTTAAACCACATGAAATAGCGTGCCGAGACACGCCACAGCAAAGGATGTTGCAAAAAATAGCCATAAACAACATTTAATAGCATGTCCAAAAATCCACCAAAAATGCAAGGCTATAGTATGGCAAAATGTCAAAAAAAATGCCATTTTCAAAAAACTGCTGAAAACCATTTTAAACCACATGAAATAGCGTGCCGAGACACGCCGCGGCATTGCAGCAAAGGATGTTGCAAAAATAGCCATAAACAACATTAAAATAGCATGTCCAAAAATCCACCAAAAATGCAAGGCTATAGTATGGCAAAACTGTCAAAAATGCCATTTTTCAAAAAACTGCTAAAACCATTTTAAACCACATGAAATAGCGTGCCGAGACACGCCACAGCAAAGGATTTTGCAAAAATAGCCATAAACAACAGTAAATAGGATGTCCAAAAATCCACCAAAGATGCAAGGCTATACTATGGCAAAAATGTCAAAAAATGCCATTATCAAAAAACTGCTAAAACCATTTTAAAACCACATAAAATAGCGTGCCTAAAAACGCCATAGCAAAGAAATGTTGAAAAAAAACAGCCATAAACAGCATTTAATAGCATGTCCAAAAATCCACCAAAAATGCAAGGCTATAGTATGGCAAAACTGTCAAAAATGCCATTTTCAAAAAACTGCTACAAACCATTTAAACCACATAAAAATAGTGTGCCGAGACACGCCATAGCAAAGGATTTGCAAAAACAGCCAAAAACAGCATTATAATAGCATGTCCAAAAATCCACCAAAAATGCAAGGCTATAGTATGGCAAAAATGTCAAAAAATGCCATTTTCAAAAAACTGCTAAAAACCACTTTAAACTATATAAAATAGCGTGCTGAGACACGCCATAGAAAAAGATTTTGCAAAAATAGCCAAAAACAACAGTAAATAGCATGTCCAAAAATCCACTAAAAACGTAAGGCTATAGTATGGCAAAAATGTCAAAAGATGCCATTTTCAAAAAACTGCTACAAACCATTTTAAACCACATGAAATAGCGTGCTGAGACACACCACAGAAAAGGGTGTTGCAAAAACAGCCATAAACAACATGAAATAGCATGTCCCAAAAAATCCACCAAAAATGCAAGGCTATAGTATGGCACAACTGTCAAAAATGCCATTTTCAAAAAACTGCTAAAAAACCATTTTAAACCACATAAAATAGTGTGCCGAACACGCCATAGCAAAGGATGTTGCAAAAACAGCCATAAACAACATTAAATAGCATGTCCAAAAATCTACCAAAAAATGCAAGGCTATAGTATGGCAAAAATCTCAAAAATGCCATTTTCAAAAAACTGCTAAAAAAACACTTTAAACCACATAAAATAGTGTGCTGAGACACGCCATAGCAAAAGAATTTGCAAAAACAGCCAAAAACAACAGTAAATAGCATGTCCAAAAATCCACCAAAAACATAAGGCTATAGTATGGCAAAAATGTCAAAAGATGCCATTTTTCAAAAAAACTGCTGAAAACCATTTTAAACCACATGAAATAGCGTGCCGAGACACGCCACAGCAAAGGATGTTGCAAAAACAGCCATAAACAACATTTAATAGCATGTCCAAAAATCTACCAAAAATGCAAGCCTATACTATGGCAAAAATGTCAAAAAAATGCCATTTTCAAAAAACGGCTACAAACCATTTTAAACCACATGAAATAGTGTGCCGAGACACGCCATAGCAAGGGATGTTGCAAAAACAGCCATAAACAGCAGTTAATAGCATGTCCAAAAATCCACCAAAAATGCAAGGCTATAGTATGGAAAAACTGTCAAAAATGCCATTTTCAAAAAACTGCTAAAAAACACTTTAAACTACATAAAATAGCGTGCCGAGACACACCATAGCAGAGGATGTTGAAAAAAACAGCCTAAAACAACATGAAATAGCATGTCCACAGATCCATCAAAAATGCAAGGCTATAGTATGGTAAAAATGTCAAAAATTGTCATTTTCAAAAAAACTGCTGAAAACCACTTTAAAACAACATGAAATAGCGTGCCTAAAAACGCCATAGCAAAGGATGTTGAAAAACAGCTATAAACAGCATTTAATAGCATGTCCAAAAATCCACCAAAAATGCAAGGCTATAGTATGGCAAAAATGTCAAAAGCTGCCATTTTCAAAAAACTGCTAAAAAACACTTTAAAACCACATAAAATAGTGTGCTGAGACACGCCATAGCAAAAGATTTTGCAAAAATAGCCAAAAACAACAGTAAATAGCATGTCCAAAAATCCACTAAAAACATAAGGTTATAGTATGGCAAAAAACTGTCAAAAATGCCATTTTCAAAAAACTGCTACAAACCATTTTAAACCACATGAAATAGCGTGCCGAGACACGCCACAGCAAAGGATGTTGAAAAACAGCCATAAACAACATTAAATAGCATGTCCAAAAATCCACCAAAAATGCAAGGCTATAGTATGGCAAAACTGTCAAAAATGCCATTTTCAAAAAACTGCTGAAAACCACTTTAAACCACATGAAATAGCGTGCCTAAAAACGCCATAGCAAAGGATGTTAAAAAAACAGCTATAAACAGCATTTAATAGCATGTCCAAAAATCCACCAAAAATGCAAGGCTATAGTATGGCAAAAATGTCAAAAATGCCATTTTCAAAAAACTGCTAAAAAACACTTTAAACCACATAAAATAGCGTGCTGAGACACGCCATAGCAAAAGATTTTGCAAAAATAGCCATAAACAACAGTAAATAGGATGTCCAAAAATCCACCAAAGATGCAAGGCTATACTATGGCAAAAATGTCAAAAAATGCCATTATCAAAAAACTGCTACAAACCATTTTAAACCACATAAAATAGCGTGCCTAAAAACGCCATAGCAAAGAATGTTGAAAAAACAGCCATAAACAGCATTTAATAGCATGTCCAAAAATCC
>NW_024630124.1:0-1056 GCF_008729295.1 Plectropomus leopardus
TCATTTGAACAATTGTTGTTTACACTAATTGATTACCAAAGGTTTTTGGCATAACACCTTGCATGGACAGGGACACGTCAGAGCTTTTAAGGTTATGAAAAGGATAGTTCGTCGTGGAACAGTGAAATTTGCATGTCTTACAGTTATGTGTTTCAAATCATTGAAATAAAAGTACAGCAATCTAAGATAAAGCAAATTTACTAATCTACTTAAAGACTGCATCAGCTAAACCGTTATAGGTTAGACCACATGAACTTGCCACCAGTGGGTGCTGAACCACCCCCACTTGTAAACAAATCAACCCAAGAAACTTTAGAACAATTTCAGACAGCAGATGATGAAAAAAGTATCAAAGAAATGCCAGACTCTCACAATATCTGCTACAATTAACCTTACAGAATAAGAATAAAACTTCCTCTATTTTGCTAACAAACAACTATAGAAGTCTGCTTTTCTTAGGACTGTATTGGGATGCTGCTATGTCCTTCAAGTCCCATGGGACACTTGTGTGGTTTGATCTGATTGGGATAAACCCATTTAAGACTTGATTTCCCCTGTCCTTTGGTAACCTTGATTTGGTATACCACAGGTGAGAGTTCGTCTGTGGTCGAAGTGCCAAAGCGTTCCATCGAGGGCAGCCTGTTTGGCCAAAGTGCCAGTTTAGTCATTGAACTCTTTGTCCTGACCAGGAGCACTAGAGTGACCTATGACCTTATTCCAGTCCGGTTTTCTATCTGAGCTGATGAAACTGCTGCGTTTCCACACAGGCAGGTGGTCTGTTTCAATGCTCATCTTTTGACCAGAAATTTTTGTCGCCTTGGTCTCAAGGAAGCAGCACTGAGCGACAGTATTTTTGGGACAAAGAATTGGCAGAGGTTGATGAACCCGTGCCCAGAGTTCCAAGCGTTGGAAGTCAATCAGTGGTTCAAAACGGTTAAGGAGATCCTTGCCGATGAGAAGGGGAACTGCATTAAGCGAAGACACGTACACGGGATGGATAAAACTCATCGAGCCAATGGTCAGTTTTACCATGGTCATGGATGTCAGTGTAGTACC
>NW_024630125.1:0-2244 GCF_008729295.1 Plectropomus leopardus
GGGGGGGGGAAATATCTCAGCTGCAAATATCTCAGCTGCTTGTATATTTTACCAGCATTTGGCTGATGCTAATTTCGAGCCCTGGTAATCAGTTAAAAAAGCAGATCATTATCGACCAATTCTTATGAGAAATTGTGTAATCATCAAAATACAGTGACAGTAAAGTTGTGTAGCTAAGCTCTGTAACTGTAGCCTGTTAAATAATATTTCCTCCATTGCTCCGTGGAGAATAAGGATCAGGAGTGTCCAGTGACTGATAAGAAAGAAAAGCCCCTCCATATAGACCTTCTCCTACCCCCTGTGGTTCACTGTCATCTCTGTGTAACTCCAAAAATGAATTAATTCCAAATTAACTGATAACATCTATGAGTTTATTTCTAATTTCTGCTTGACATTTTACTGTATCAAATACGGTGCAATCAGCAAAAAGAAACAATAACCGTGGTAGATAAATAATAAATCTAAAATCTTTTCAATCCATGTAACAAACCTATTTTTTCTGACATCAAATGGCTTCCAGCTAATGTCTGATTTATGAACCTCGAAATGATTAACCACAATCATGATACTCATTGCATATTGACTCTCGTCGTTGCGTGTATTGACATCTGTGTAAACCTTACAATAGTCGACATTTGACCAGCGTTCCTCAATAAATAGTGGAAATGAAGCTTGGGAGGTCAGGGAAACAGTAACTCCCCTTGAATTGATTTCCGATAATCTGGTCATTGCCTGTCTGATCCGCAGGATGCAGGCTACGGGGAATTGTCAGCTCTTGTCCCGCTGGCTGTTGCCGTGGTGACCGGCGTGGAGATAATAGCAGTTAATGAGATATTAACCCGAATAAGGAAGAAGACAGGAAGTGATGAGCGTTTGCGGGAAAGACTAAAGACAGGATTCGTCAATGGATGACCCCGGCCGGATCAATATTGTTCTGTTATTCGGCGTCAGTAACAAGCAGCGCCGACCTTGTTCCTCTGAGACTGAGGAGGTAAATCCAATTTCTCAGTGCAGACACACTTGCAGTCAATCACATGCATTTACAGACGTTAAAAAAAAAACAACACACACACATCACCAAAACACACACAAAAATATAGATACACACGTGCAAATAAAACATACACTACTCCCAAACACACACACACATAAAAAGACAGAATGATGCTTAGATGACTGGCTCGTTGTCCAGCTGGTTAGGATGCAAGCGGGCGATCATGCCCTCAAGGTCAAAGGTCAACTTCATCCCAGACGCATGACCTCACCCACCAAAGGTTGACCTCTCTGGGCCACGAGTGTGTGTGCTTGTGTTTGTGTTGGAGAGGCAGGGAGTAATTTTGGTGGACAAGTGAAATATAGTGTCAATTGTGTAATTTAAAAACGCTCTGTGTGTGTGTGTGTGTGTGTGTGTGTGTGTGTGTGTGTGTGTGTGTGTGTGTGTGTAAGTGTGAGAGTGAGTGTTTGAGGCATAGCAGTGGCAAAAAGTAGAGGATGATGTTGTATGATCTGAGGCAAGAACAGTTTTTTTTTATCGTGTTCATTTACATTTTCCTACCAAATACTGTCTAATCATAAATCTGAGACACAAGAAATGGAGACAAAACGTGGATGAAATGAAAAAAATTTGATACAAAACAAAAGACGAGCTGAAGTAAACTGGCCAATAGCGAAAAATGACAGATTGTTGTATAGTTTCAGTTGCAGGTTTTGTTTTTCTCAATGATTGGCCTCCTCTTCTGTCTCAGTATCACACTGCAATCACTTCTTCTTTCTCTTTTACTTCCTCTTCTCTCGCTGTCTGCTCCACTGTCCCTCCATCCCTTCCTCTCTCCCCGGCTTTTCTGGCAAATTATCACCTGACCTTGACTCATGACCCTCTGTAACACCCCAAACGCACACACCCACACACCGAAATACATGTTCAGTCATGCAACACACACAAGCATTAGCTCAGGCTTGCAGACTCCCCTGTGTACAGCAAACATCCACACACACACACACACACACACACACACACACTCCCCACACACACCATTTGCAGCAAGTTCCTTAACATGCATAGATGTATTTTAATTATGTGCATGGTCATAATGATAAAAGAGGGTCTTTATTTTGGAGCCATTCCTGAAAGGAATTTTCAAATTTATTTGCTGCATTTCAAAAATTTAAGTGACTACTGAAAGAAACATGTTTCTCACAATATGAAAGTGGTCAATTATGATTCAGTTCAGTGTGTTTAAATCG
>NW_024630126.1:0-1259 GCF_008729295.1 Plectropomus leopardus
TTTTATTTATTATTATAATTAATTAATTAATTTCTATTTATTTATCAATTCATTTTTATTTGTTTTTTTTTAAATGTCACATAAAGTTTATATTTATTTTCCATTGATTTGTCTTATTTATTTTTTATTTTTATTTCAACTTTTTTCCCATTATGTTTTGGGTAGCTGATCTTTATAAAGCCAGTTTCCTGCTGTAATTGTCGCACTGGTATGGCTCAGTGGTTACTTCGAACATCAAATCTACCTGAAGATTTCGCTGCTCTCTATCCCTCCTCGGGATCGAGCCACGGGCGCTGTCCAGTGTTTTTGTCTCACCTGCTGTTTGATGTTATGTTATGTTATGCTCTCAGTGCATCAGTCTCAGTTTGGTCCTCAAGATTCCTGAAAATCTGACTTTACTGTGGAACAAAAAAGGCCTCAGAGCACCGCTATGACAAGGCAGGAATATCACCCAGTGAGTATTATCAGATGACCACCAGAGGGAGACAATCAGAGTCAATCTGGTTTATTTATGTAAGGGGTGACATATAGGTGTGAACTACAGACACACATTTTGTTAAAGAGCTCAGGTGTGAATGGACAGAAAGTGGGAGGTCAAAGGTGTCAGTGATCCTCACAAACTCTGTCTCCAGTCTGGTTTGTCCTCTAACTCTCTTCTGGCTATGAGACAAGTATTTGATAAGGAAGTAACCATCATCGTTAGTGACACCTGTCCCAATGCATTTGATGCCAGCAATAGTGTGTCATCAGTGTGAGAGGGGTTAAATATCTGGGACATCCTGAAGGTTACTTGTCAATGTCCTTTAACGAATAATCATAAAGTTTATTCGTAAAGCACTCATAAAAACCAATGTTACAAAGTGCTTTATACAAAAATAAAACAAAAATCACAAAAACACACACTTGAATAAACTTGGTAGAACAATGAATAATAAAAAAAACCGAAAACTTTTAAAACTATGGTTGAATTTAAAATCAAACAGAGCAGTGCAAGATTTTAAGTTCAATTTTAGGAGAAAGGTACATAAACTAAGAATAAAAATAAAAACAAAAAGACCCTTGATGACCCAAAAAGGTAAAAGTCTGTAACGTAGAATATTTTTAATTTGCTGCATTTAAAGTTGAGAAATGTGTCTTGGTGGCAGAAGAGCGTCAGTGTTTCCGCGTTTAGGATTAAACTCCGCAGCACTCCCAGGCTCAGGTTTATCAGACCAGTTTCCCACTAAACCTGTCGCACTGGTATGGCTCAGTGGTTACTT
>NW_024630127.1:0-1504 GCF_008729295.1 Plectropomus leopardus
GAAACGTTGCAGGCTGACCTTAGGATGAAGGTGTCTCAGATGGAGATTGAAATCCATCAAAGAGACACTGAAGTCCTCAGTCTCCGTGAGGTTAATGGAAGTCTCAGCTCACGAGTCTTTCAGACCCTCACAGAGACAGCAGAGCAGCTGGAACAGAAAGCTGCGCAACTCCTCCAGAGCGACAGAGCCTGGCAGGAGAAGTATGACGCTCTGAAGGACACGACCGCTGAACGCCTTGCTGAGAGACAGAGCTGGGAGACGCTCCAGGCTCAATTGAGGATGAAGGTGACTCAGATGGAGGAGCAAATCCTCCAGATGAACACTGAAATTCTCAGTCTCAACAAGGATAAAGACAGTCTCCTACAGGAAGTGACTCAGACATCAGAAGAGCTGAGCCGCAAAGACGCTCAACTCCTCCAGAGCGACAGAGCCTGGCAGGAGAAATTCAACGCTCTCAAGGACACGACCACTCAACACCTTGCAGAGAGACAGAGCTGGGAGACGCTCCAGGCTCAGTTGAGGATGAAGGTGAGTCAAATGGAGGAGCGAATCCTCCAGATGAACACCGAAATCCTCGGTCTCTGCAAGGATAAAGACAATCTATTTCAGGAAGTGACACAGACATCACAAGAGCTGAGCAGCAAAGATGCTCAACTCCTCCAGAGCAACACAGCCTGGCAGGAGAAATACGACGCTCTCAAGGAGATGACTGAACAAGACCGTGCTGAGAGACAGAGCTGGGAGGAAGACCAACAACAGCGCAGGGAAGCAGAATGGAGGGACATCCTGGATGAGAAGACGGAGCTCGAGGACCTCTGTCTCAACATCAACAAGAAGAGGAGACGCTTCTTGTTTTTCCCCAGGAGGACGTCAGACGACAGAGAGGAGGAGCTGCAAAAGCTGAAGACTAAAATGCGTGAGAAGGAGGCGAGAAAGAAAGCTAAAGAGGAGAAGGTGGAGAAAAAGAGCAGTGACGGTGACTGTAGGGTTGAGGAGGGTGCTGGTTGTTCAGCTCAGGCTGAGCAACAATAAGTTCCCTCTTCCCCCATCACCTGTCCATCCTCCTCCCACCTCCCTCTAGCCATCTTTCCTCCCTCACCTTCACTTTTGCATCCTCCTCCCACCTCCCTCGCCATCTTTCCTCCCTCACCTTCACCTTTGCATCTTCCTCCCATCTCCCTCTCGCCATCTTTCCTCCCTCACCTTCACCTTTCCATTCTCTTTCCACTTCCCCTTCCCCTAACCACTCTTCCTCCCTCACCTTCACCTTTCCATCCTCTTTTCCCCCCCCTCCCCTAACATCACGGGCAGCACAGTGGCTCAGTGATCAGCACTGCAGCCTCACAGATACACCTCCACCTGTCCATCTGTGTGTAGTTTGTATATTCTCCCTGTGTCTGCGTGGGTTTACTCCTGGTACTCAGGTTTCCTCCCACAATCCCAAAAATATACACTTTAGGCTAATTGGACACTCTAAATTATCCCCCAAATCCATCATATCGCA
>NW_024630128.1:0-5231 GCF_008729295.1 Plectropomus leopardus
CATCACACCCTTTGGATGAAGTAAAACTTTCTGTAGAACTTCCTCAGAGTCATCTTTTTTTTCCTCAACCATCTTCTGGAGACGTAGAATTTCATTTTTATGTTTCCTTTCTTTAATTCTTTGTCTCCATGAAATAGATTTAAGAACGCCAGGTGATTATGCTTCATCTCGGCAGCCTGATTGTACCACGGATTCATGCAATTTTTCCAGGTTTTCCAGGTAGAGTGCCCTTGGAAGTGTGTTTTGAAGCTGGCCGTATATCTTTTTTTGGTCATCAGCTCTTATTGGTCTCCTTTGCAATTTCCCCTCTGAAGGACACGTGCCTTGAGGGTATTCTCATTGTGCACAATTACATCTACTTCCACCGGACAGTCACTAAAGGAACATTGGGCAGAGCATTTAAATACAGATGAAATCCTTTTAGAGCCATGAATTTTGACCCTGTGTCCCAAAAATGCTAAACTGCAATATGGATGAATTTTGTGAATAGCAGCAGAAATTACATTAGTCCATTGCAGTCCTTTGAAATGGTCCTTCTTTTGAGTTCTCCTAAGTATTAGTAACTTAAAATTTACTATTTGCGATGGTACTGTATTTAAAATAAACAAACAAACAAATTATCACGATGTTAGTAACTGAAAAATAACTTTTAAATTTCTTACATCTTCCACTGGCTGGGCATGGGTCCCTCCCTCTTTTGAAGCTTTATCGACTAGCTCTTGTGTCAAGTCCTTCACTGTTTGTTGCGTGGTATCTTCATCCTTTTGAGAAACGTCTATCTCCTGTCCGTCTTCTTCTTGTGTGGCTTCAAGCTGTGTTAGATCATCATTTTCTTGAACCATTTTAACTGCATTTGGTTCTTCTTTTTTTCCATCATCTTGTTCAGATTTGTGTTCTTGTAAAGCTTCGTCCTTTACTTCTTCTTCTTCTTCAGTGTCATCATTCTGAGTAGAGCTCAAATCCTTGGCACCTTCACACTGTATTAAATCAGTGCATCCACTCCTGTTATATCATTATCATTTTGGACATTGCATATCTGTAGTTCGTCTTCCTCTTCTTGAATGGGTTCTGGTACATTATTATTTTCCACAACAGTGTCAGTCTGTGTTGTATCTCCATCTGGAGCCTGGTGTTTTACAAAAAGTTTTACTTACAGTAATTAAGAAGGTTAAAGGTTAATTAGTAGAAAAGCAACACATTACTGAGACTACAATAGTGACTACAGTTTTTCATAATGATAGATAGATAGATAGATAGATAGATAGAGTCATACCTTACTACTTTTGATGTGTGCCCTTTTCAGTCAATATCTAGTATTTGTGGATGTGTTTGGTACACCCAAAACTGTGCACAGTTCTGCCCAGAAGTTAGGATCTTTTGATGGACTCTGCTCTGTTTTCTGCACAGATAACGAATCCTGAAGTTCTCTGGTGTGCTTTGAGATCTCCTCATTTTCTTTTGGACTGTTGAAACAAACACACTTCTTTTTAACAGCTGAAGAAAATAGTTTGCAAACTTAAAATTTTATGTTATGTAATTTAAAAAAAGCAAAAACAAATGAAAATGCATTAAATGCATTAGGCTAGCATAGTTCTTACATTTCCAAATGTTTTGAAGACAATTCTAGGTGGGAAACATTCAAGATATAAGAATTAAGTTCATTTTTTAAAAATAACTGTTTTCAAACTCCCATAAAACCAACAATCCACTGTTATCAAACAAACAAACAAACAAAATAACAAACAAACACAGCGGGTCTTTAACAAGAATAGGCCTAAATTTATACTCCAAAAGATCAACATATCTTTCCGCCAAAAAAAAGGAAAAAAGAAAAAAGAGAGAAAAATAAACTCACCCATATTGTCTCTGCTGCTCTTTCATTTCAGACTTCTCTTGATGTGTAGGACTAAAAAGGCATTATTTACCAATAAAATCTTCGTTCAAATTGAGCTTCCACTTGAGGGTTTTACAATTAGCCTACGTAGGCTAGCACCTGCGGATGCTAATGCGCTAATTCTGCAGGAGCATCCCTCATGATCATGTGATGCAGCACATGTAAGTTTATAGGCATGATAATCACTTCTGGGTTATCACTGCATCTTTGTTGAGGATGACCTCTTAGTTTCCCCTTGTTTTTCTGTTTTTTATTTTCTCTAAATATATTTTTTTAATTGCTCCCCACAAAATTAATTAATTGGGCTACTCAAAAATATTGGCCTGCCATACAGTAGCCTGATCAAAACAGGAAATTGTCAATTTTTTATTGTATGAGTGAAGATGAAGACATACAAGTTAGGATAAATCAAACCAGAATGGCTTTTTGCCAAAACGTAATTTACACAAGTAAATTACACAATTAAAAGTAAAATCAACTTTTTAGGAATGAAATATGTGCTTTTATGCCAAAACTGAAAAGTCCTGGCTTTGAAATTTAAGGGTTATCTATGTATAAATGATGTTTTTCTTTTTCTTTTTCTTTTTTTTAAATCTAAGTAGCCTACAAATGAATATTTTGTTTGCTGTGTCAGATGAATTCAAACTTTTACAATAAAGTCTGAAAATTGGACTGCAGGAAAATGATGAAGCCTACATTATGTGTGAACCCATAAAAGCACCCCTCATAGCATATTAAAATACAATAGGCCTACATCAGGGCAAAAACTGAAGGGTTAAAATGTTTATTTTGTTCACAGAATATTTTTATGGATTGCTTGATCTACAGCATGTCCTTGTTTGGCTTTAAAACCAAATTAAAAGCCAACTAAGAAATACCTGGCAATTTACAGATGTTGTTGTTAGCTTTTATTGATTTAAAACAGAATGTCATTAGGAAATTGCATTGGTTAAGCAGAAAAAAGTGATGGGAGTATCTGGAGATCTGTTGCTATAATGTACACTCACCGGCCACTTTATTTGGTACACCTTGCTAGTACCGGGTTGGACCCCCTTTTGCCTTCAGAACTGCCTTAATCCTTCGTGGCATAGATTCAACAAGGTACTGGAAACAGTCCTCAGAGAGTTTGGTCCATATTGACATGATAGCATCACGCAGTTGCTGCAGATTTGTCGGCTGCACATCCATGATGCGAATCTCCCGTTCCACCACATCCCAAAGGTGCTCTACTGGATTGAGATCTGGTGACTGTGGAGGCCATTTGAGTACAGTGAACTCATTGTCATGTTCAAGAAACCAGTCTGAGATGATTCGAGCTTTATGACATGGCGCATTATCCTGCTGGAAGTAGCCATCAGAAGATGGGTACACTGTGGTCATAAAGGGATGGACATGGTCAGCAGCAATACTCAGGTAGGCTGTGGCGTTGCAACGATACTCAATTGGTACTAAGGGGCCCAAAGTGTGCCAAGAAAATATCCCCCACACCATTACACCACCACCACCAGCCTGAACTGTTGATACAAGGCAGGATGGATCCATGCTTTCATGTTGTTGACGCCAAATTCTGACCCTACCATCCGAATGTCGCAGCAGAAATCGAGACTCATCAGACCAGGCAACGTTTTTCCAATCTTCTATTGCCCAATTTTGGTGAGCCTGTGTGAATTGTAGCCTCAGTTTCCTGTTCTTAGCTGGCAGGAGTGGCACCTGGTGTGGTTTTCTGCTGCTGTAGCCCATCTGCCTCAAGGTTCGACGTGTTGTGCGTTCAGAGATGCTCTTCTGCATACCTCGGTTGTAACGAATGGTTATTTGAGTTACTGTTGCCTTTCTATCAGCTCTAACCAGTCTGGCCATTCTCCTCTGACCTCTGGCATCAA
Source organism: Plectropomus leopardus (assembly GCF_008729295.1). NCBI lineage: Eukaryota > Metazoa > Chordata > Actinopteri > Perciformes > Serranidae > Plectropomus > Plectropomus leopardus. The sequence continues at coordinate 3,775 of NW_024630128.1, forward strand.
CAAGGCATTTTAGCCCACAGAACTGCTGCTCACTGGATATTTTCTCTTTTTCGGACCGTTCTCTGTCAACCCTAGAGATGGTTGTATGTGAAAATCCCAGTAGATCAGCAGTTTCTGAAATACTCAGACCAGCCTGTCTGGCACCAACAACCATGCCAAAGTCACTTAAATCACCTTTCTTCCCCATTCTGATGCTCGGTTTGAACTGCAGCAGATCGTCCTGACCATGTCTACATGCCTAAATGCATTGAGTTGCTGCCATGTGATTGGCTGATTAGAAATTTGCGTTCACGAGCAGTTGGACAGGTGTGCCTAATAAAGTGGCCGGTGAGTGTATATTGCGCATCTTTTTTGCACTGTTGCAAAAGCTGCACAAGGTTACATTATTCAAAGTCGAATGAAGAATGATGTGAAATCTTGAGTGTCCTTGCTACACACTTTATTAGATTGCAATTTTTTTCAACCTGCATGCTTTCTGGTATGTTGATGAAGTAATTTTGGTTCAGTCTCTTTGTCGCTTAGTAGTAGTATTTTGGTGCTTTTGTGTAGTAAACTTCAATTCTTATTAAGATCTTAAATAACTGATAGAACAACATGTAGAACAAGAATCTGGTGGAGTTTGCAGAAAACAATTTGATTTTGATTTTTTATTAATATTTTAATTTGCCTATGGACATTGTACTGTACACTGTACACTTCAGCAACAGATAGTCTAAAAATGCTACAGTGAAACAACTTGAAAATCACCACAGAGGTAGTTGGGAAAATGTAGAACAAGAATCTGGGTTTGCAGAAAACAATTTGATTTTGATTTTTTATTAATATTTTAATACTGCCTTTCTATTTTAGAGTTGTTGATTACTTTTTTCCAGTGTTTTGACAGAAATAAATCCAATGTGTTCCCGTTTCTAAGGTTTAAATGCTTGTGAAAAGCTAAAATTGATGTTGATCCAGGTTTTAAATTGTTTAAAGAAAACTCTGCTGGCTAAATGCTACTTCTTCCAGTGTGCTGGGGAGTCTGGGGAATTTTCTTTTTTCAAAAAAATCTTTATTTCTCTGGACAGCATTATATGGTACAAAACATACATTATTATAGATAGTTCATTTTCCCTTGCTGTTGTCAGGCAATTTTCCTATGAAAGCATCATGAGGCAAACATGGCTAAACATCACCTGAGCTAACTCAAAACATGTCACGGTACAGTTTTTTGAAGCCTAACGACCACACAAACGACGGTGGTAAAGTTTAAAGTCGGTAAAGCGCTAAGCTGCCGCTCAGGTTACCTGCACGTGTCGTACTGCGGTCACGCCAACTGCGCTTTCAGAAAAGCTCAGTCGCGCTATCTACACTTTAAAATTGAGTGCGCGTCTACACCGCGTAGTACGGTATAGCGTGGCGGCGGCATCGTTCTGCATTCAGGTACACCTCGAAATATCGACGTGTTTTTTGTTGTTGTT
>NW_024630129.1:0-4879 GCF_008729295.1 Plectropomus leopardus
TATTACTATTATTATTCTGACATGCCTTGATGAACATCTTGCTCTGGGAGCCCGGCTTGACGGGGGTGCAGTACACAGACATGGACTTGCGGTCCCGGGAGAACTCCAGGGTGAACTCCTTCTTCATGAGCTGCTTGATCACCTGATGGACGGACAGAGCGGAGAAGACGGAGGACGAGAAAGAGAGAGTCAGAGCTAAGGAGCTGGATCCGTGGATCCGTGGATCCGTGGATCCGTGGGCAGCTGTCAGGCCGGCAGCCAGCGGCTGACTGAGAGCTTTGGCTGAACTACTGACAGCTGAAGGACGACGCTTCAGAGCGAGCGCTCAGGCGGCTCGTCTGGACGTCTGACTGCGGCCTCACATGTGAGGTGTTAACGAGAAGGAAACACTGCAGGTTTACAGCCTCACATGCTGGATTAAATGTGCCGTCTGGTTCCTCCAGCAGGTGTCCCTGCAGCTCAGAGTCTGAGCTGATCCCAGGACGCCTCACAGTGACGTTACACTGCGGTCGCACTGAGGGCCCCGCTGGCCCCTGTCTGATTTTATTTACCTCCCTCAGTGACCCGGATGTGATGTTTAATGACGGTCCAAATCAGATTTCTGACACTTTCATATGTGTTTCTAAATCAGATACAGATCTGATTTTTAAAAATGTGGCTTCAGTCTGAACAGCCATGAGACCCGATCAGAATTCAAGACCATGAAGTCTAGATCAATATCTAGATGAACATCCTTCTGCAATATGCCAAAAACTGTCCGTCCGTCTGTCTGCACCACATGTGCATTGAGAATAGCAGAAGGAAGAGACGATGAGGCCCTTTGTCTCATGCACCGACCCACCAATGTGGGCAAAAACTATTTCCTTTAAAACTTTTTGGAAGAATTTTGGTGTTTTTTTCTTGTTAAAAAATTAGGGGATTTTAAAAAAATAATCATTTGGGGGATTTTTTGGGGGGGGGCAGTTTGTCTCTTCTCTCATTTTTTGCTAATTGTTTTTTTTTTTTAAATATTGGTGATTTTTGGTGACTTTTGGTGATTTATTTTCTCGTTAAAAACATTGGGAGATTTAAAAAAAAAAAAATTTTATTTCTCTTTATTTGTTTTGGGGCAAGTTGTTTCCTCGCTGAACATTTTTGCCAATTGTTTTTCTTTTCTTTTTTTAAGAAAACATGCCAAAATAAAAACCACCCAAGTTAAGATCAGTATAATTAAGAACAGTAATGATTTGTGATCAGCTGCAGCGAGTTTTGTGCATAACTGACCTGAGGTCAAGCTGCTGGCAGGCTCGCTGTCTCTCCAGCTGATCTAAATGACATTTTAAACATTTGAACTCGTAACCAAACAGTCACGAGTTCACACCCTCAAGTCAAACATGTGCGTCTGTCAACAGACGCGAACCTGCTGACTGTCTGTAAGTCTGCATGAATCTGAATGTAAAGTAATGTGAGACAGACTCGTGTAACCAGACGGGTCATTATGTCATCGCCTCCGCCGGCCAGAGACAGAGCCGAATAACGAGCAGAGTAATTACAGCCTCGTCGCTGCGTTCACGCTGAGAAGCGCAGCGCCTGCAGCAGATCTGAATGAGGAGGGGTGTCTCTGATTGGACAGCGCACCGCAGATTTGGAAATGAAGGAAATATATATTTTTTTCTTCAATAATGTCAAAACTTTGTGCCTACATTACCCACAATGCCACTTGACCACTGATCGTTCGAGATTCAGGTGTGTTAAGATTTAGAGTCCCTTTATGACCAGTATGTTCAGTTCCCTCACTATTAACCCTTTGAAACATGGACACATTTTCTTGATTTCTTTACAAGACATGAATAAGGCAACCAGCAACTTAACAAATAGCCCCCCAGAAATTATTGAAAAATTTACAAGAAAATTTGTAAAAATATAGGCTAAATAAATAAATAGAACAAAAAAAAACTAAACAATATCAATTAAAAAAAAAATGAAGAAAAAAAACAAAAAATATATAGTTTTTCCTTAGGATTTTTCTCTTTTTTCCCCTAAAAATTTTCCCTAGCTTACCAAAATTAATTTTGTAAATCTACTAATTTCTGAGAATTTGTGGAACATTTTTTACCATGTTGTGGAGTGCTTTTTTCCCTCATGTGTTTTGAAAAAAAAAATTAAAAAGGTTTAAATACTTGTAAAAGGCATCTGACAGCAGCACAAGTGAAAGCGACGGTGATCCAGGTTTCAAAAGGTTAATGAGCGTCAAAGATGAGCGTCTGTATTTTTGTAAGTTTTGAGAATCGTATGTTGGGGATTTCGCAGTACTCTGGTGTACTGGAATACTAAGAACCAGCCGAGCTGAACACATCAACAACTGCTGCTAAAGGAAATCCTAAAAGGAGCGAGCTGAGTTGTGTAGATTCGTGCCGCATCATGCAGCGGATATTCGGCATTTGATTTTTCCTTCGAAAACAAACATCACATCAGTGTCACACACATACGTCGTCATGGAGCTCACCGAGTTGCAGGTGCTGGCACGCTCCACCTTGCTGAGTCCGGACAGGTCAGTCTTGAAGACGTTCATCTTCTCCACCAGCGTGGTGAGAGCCGTTTCTGTGGCTTCACCCACCTTCTCATAAACGCCTTTAGCCTGCGGGAGAGAAGAAACACATTAACACTCACTGCTGAAACACTTCTCAGGTTGAGAGATGATCTTAAAGATGCCACAGATTTCATATTTAGCTTTAGGGCTGTCGGACATTTCTGCGCTGGAGCTGGCCACGCTGGAGCGGGCTGACTTCCTGTCTGGTTTGGAAGGGGGGGGGGGGGGGGTCCAACAGGCTATTTATGAGTCTGGACATGATACATAAGTGTACCGATTTTCATAAATGTAGGTTAAACTGGGCATTGGGTCTAGACATTAGGGGGCACTGTGGAGCCATTTTGCCACGGCTGTTTCCAAAACCACCTAAATACAAAATTTCTTGCCAGGCTGGACGTGCGCACCACTTTCCATGAGTTTTTGGGCATGTTTAGGCCTCCAAAAATGCGATTCATTAGGGGAGAAAAATACTCGCACCACTGGGTGCTCGGGCCCTAATAAGCATGATATTTGTAAAAAGACCCCCCTAAAAAATCCTGAAAATTAAAAGAAGAATGAAAAACATCTAAAAATCAAACAAGTAAATGACCTGTGAAAAGTGCTTAAAAATGACAATACTTTTGTGACATGAATTTAAAAATGTAATTATTACAATTCTATAGTTTTCCCTTAGCTTTTCTCTTTTTCCCTTGACATTTTTTCTATTTAAAAAAAATAAAAAATTCTAAACCTAATAATTTCTTGCAATTTGTAAAACATTTCTTGTTGCGCATTGCCTTTTTTTCCCCTTTTTAAATTTTTTTTATTTTAAAGAAACCATCAATTTGCTGAAGGTTCAATGGTTTCAAAACTTTCAAAAGGCGTCTGAAAGTAGCACAAGAAAATTGATGCTGGATAACACTCTCCGCTTCTTTATTCAAGACGTACAAAACTGGTCTCAAAACGAGCATTTATGAGAAGAGAAACAGCGAGTCTGCCGGGAATCATGACAGCTGAGACGCCGCCCCCCCCCGGCCTCGCTCCGCAGCACGGTTACCGTGATACCATGGTGACGACAAAGAGGTGAGAAAAGCAATCCAAACCACAGAAAAAGATCATACGTCAGTGAAATTAGCTCGGCTGAAGGAGAGGTCTTCTGTGCGTGTGTGTGTGTGTGTGATCCAGCTCTACCTTTTATGGACTCATCGGTGTGTGTTTAGACACACTGTTAATGAACGAGGACATCTGTAACGAGACCTGACCCACACAATGCTGCATTAAAACTTAAAGGCCATATTTTTCCATGTTTTTGTGTCCGAACAACCGATGAGGACGACAACTTTAAAAAGCACCCAAAGCTCTGGGGGGCAAGGCGTCGGCACGGTGTCTGTCACCCCCAAATACCGTCAATAACGGTATTCTGGACGGCCCTAATGTACATTTTCACTCTTCACTGCAATGCACCTGAACGATGACAACCGCGTGGCGGCAACCAACTCGTAACTTAAAATATACAGCGTACGAGCGAGAAGAAACTGAAGTAGAATAAAAGAAACAGAAAAAACGACCTAATGGATGATCTCAAACAACTGAAAAACCGAATCAAAGAGAAAGATAAGAAAATAGAAAGCTTGGAAAGAAGAACTGAGGATCCTGAACAATACACAAGAGTGGACGATATAATCATTGACGGACTGGAGACGAAACACCGAGCCTACGGCAGCGCGACAGCGGGCGGTGGTAAAGACGGGGAGGGCGCCGCCGCAGAGGAACCACAAACGCTGGAACAAGTTATGAACTTTTTTTCTGAGTAATGTGAGTATCCAGGGCCAGAGTGCTGCAGACAGTGGAACAAAACCTTCCATCATTGTTCGATTTGTTCGATTCGCGAGCCGTAAGACCAAGATTGAGATATTGAAACAGGCGAAGAAGCTAGAAGGAACTGGAGTGTGTTTAAATGGTGATGTAACAAAAAAAAGAGCGCCGAGATCGCCAGACAGGCGAGAAAACAAAACAAGACACAAACTACGAAGACATTTGCAAAGTAATGATACGACTAACGGTTCACCGGAGGAGGCAAAAGTCATAACGGTGCGAGAACTCAAAGACTGAGAGCAAAACAGATAAAAAAAACCCAAAAATTTAAAAAAAGAGAATAATGAAGGGTGCTGTCAGTGAGGATGATGCTCTTTCCTCTGGGAAAATATGGATAATTGCCGATAACGTTACTCATTAAAATGATGTCATGGAATAGAAAAGGAAGAAATTGTACCAATGCAATTATCTGTGTGTGTGTGTGTGTGTGTGTGTGTGTGTGTGTGTGTGTGTGTG
>NW_024630130.1:0-7488 GCF_008729295.1 Plectropomus leopardus
TCTTTGCCATGGCGTGTCTTTGCACGCTGTTTTATGCAGTTTTAACCCGTTTTTAGCTATTTTTGGAACATGTCATTTTTTGACGTTTTCGCCATAGTATAGCCTTGCTGTTAGAGTCATTTTTTGGACATGCCATATTTGGGCTTTTTTGTCCGTTTTTGCAACTTTCTTTGCCATGGCGTGTCTTTGCACGCTGTTTTATGCAGTTTTAACCCGTTTTTAGCTATTTTTGGAACATGTCATTTTTTGACATTTTCGCCATAGTATAGCCTTGCTGTTTGGGTCATTGTTTGGACATGCCAAATTTGGGTGTTTTTGTCCGTTTTTGCAACATTCTTTACCATGGCGTGTATTTGCACGCTGTTTGATGCAGTTTTAAGCTGTTTTTAGCGATTTTTGGGACATGTCATTTTTTGACGTTTTCGCCATACTATATAGCCTTGCTGTTTGGGTCATTTTTTGAACATGCCGTATTTTGGTGTTTTTGTCCGTTTTTGCAACATTCTTTGCCATGGCGTGTTTCAACACACTCTTTTATGCAGTTTTAAGCTGTTTTTAGCTATTTTTGGAACATGTCATTTTTTGACGTTTTCGCCATACTATAGCCTTGCTTTTTGGGTCATTTTTTGGACATGCCATATTTGGGTGTTTTTGTCCGTGTTTGCACCATTCTACGCCATGGCGTGTTTTAACACGCTCTTTTATGCAGTTTTCAGCTGTATTTAGCTATTTTTGGGACATGTCATTTTTTGACCTTTTTGCCATATTATAGCCTTGGTTTTTGGGTCATGTTTTGGACATGCCATATTATGTTTCTGTCCATTTTTGTGACATTTTGTGCAATGGCATGTCTTAACACGCTCTTTCATGCAATTTTAACTTGTTTTTAGCTATTTTTGGGACATGTCATTTTTTGACGTTCTCACCATACTATAGCCTTGCTTTTTGGGTCATGTTTTTGGACATGCTATATTTTGTGTTCTTGTCTGTTTTTGCAACATTCTATGCCATGGCACGTTTCAACGTGCTTTTGTATGCAGTTGGTTGGTGTTGGTGTGCAGTGTAAACCATCAATATTCATCATTATCATCATGATCATCATCATTACCGGTCGTGGTCTTCCTGTTAGGTCAGGGAGGAGCCAGCCCGTCGGCAGTGGCGGACGCCATGGTGGAGGCGGTGGTGGACTTTGTGAGGAAGAAGCACCCGCAGTTTGTTCGCAGCGTGAAGATCCTGATCTTCCAGACGGTGATGATTCAGGAGTTTCATAAGAGCATGAAGAGGAGAGAGGGAGAGGAGCTGGTTGAGAAGAGCGTCTTAACGAGGTTTAAAGGTATTTACTGAACTCCTCCTCCACATTTCTGTCTATCATTTCTTCCTGGTTTGTTTTAATCATTTATTTTTTATAATATTTAATCAAGTTTGCTGGAGGTTTTTGTTTTTTCTTTCTTCTTTACATATAAAACTGTCTAATCTAGTCTGTTTCCATTTAAAAGGCTCAATAATTAACAGTGTGGCACAAATCAGAAATATTCCTCATCATAAATATTTGAATCGTTTTTGGGCAACTTCTGCATCATACAACACACTCATTTTTTATTACCTTTCAGACAGCGTCACTTCGTTTTTTCTGGGACTTGGTGAGGAGCGACCCGGTGCCGTTGACCTGGTCCTGGAGGGGGAGGAGTTTGAGCCCACAGTGTTTCAGCTGTGTGCCGACAACAAGAAGGTGATCGTGCAACTTTTCACTTTTCACTTTATCTTTTTTATTCTGGACGCAACTCAGTCAGTCGCAGCAGCAAAGCTCACAGAACACAGACGGAGATTCAGTACAGTCACCAAAAAACCTGGAAAAATTATGGGTTTTTTTTAGTTTCTGGTTGTGTTAATGGTCTAATTTTTGGTGATATTTAAAGAAACATGCCTTCCAAACACGTAAGTGTGGAAGGTGAAAACTGCTTAAAAAAATAAATAAACACATTTTTAAAAAAGTTCTTGTTTAAAAATAATCAAACTCTTACTATAATGTTTTTTTTTTTAATTCCCAAAAATAAATAAAAACATTTACATTTGCCAAAAATTTTAAATGGAAAAATCTTTAAAAATGCATAAATAAATAAATTTAAAAAAAAATTGTGTTGTTTTGTTTTTTTGTTTTAAAGAGCTTTCTTTAAAAATCACCAAAAACTTTCACAGAAAAAAAAAAAGAATAGGCCAACGTTTTGCTTTTTTTCCAGAAAATGTACAGTCTTAAAAATTGCCCGAAAGTCCTTGAAAAGTCCTTGAAATGAATTGGTAAAACTGTGTGTGAACGCTGTACCTGCGGCAGGCTGTGAGTCAGGCCAAAAGAAGGATCGAGGACCTGATCGTGGCCGAGCAGGCGGAGAGAACCATCACAGACCAGTTCATCGGGAAGCTGTCGCAGGCCGACATGGACCAGCTGAAGGCACTGCAGCGGAAACTGACGGTCAGCATCCGTCTGGACCGAGGACCGGAGGACCAGGAGCCCAAAATCCACCTGGAGGGTCTGACCCGGGACGTCTTCACGGCCGAGTCTGCCGTCAGGTCAGAAAAGACGAGTCCCGGCTCCGGTCTCACGGCACCGCGCGTCCGAATGTTCCTTGAAGTGTGATTTTTCTTTCCTCCGTCAGGGACATCATCCGGAGGGTGGAGCGCTCGGAGAACCTGAAGAGCAGAGCGCTGCTGCTGAGCGGGCTGGTGGAGTGGCACTTCGAGCAGGGCAGCGGCGTGACGGTGCCCTTCGACATTTACACCAACCTCGCCCTGGAGGAGGCGCTGGAGAAAAAAGAGCGAAGCGTGAAGATCAAGATCAACAACGAGACGTACCTTGCAGACTTAACGCTTCGAAAGGCGGTGTCGGCGAACGGGAGAAAACAGATGGAGCTGCTGAGGAAGGAGGTGAAAGGTGAGCGAGCGTTTTTAGCGTCCTGCGGAGAGATCACATGATCTCAGCGGCGGGAAAAAACAGAGCGGAAACGAGTGAATTCTGAGTGTTTGGAGTTTTTTTGTTTTTTGTTGTTGGAATCGTTCTCCGAAAGGTTAAAGGTGACGGGAAAATTAGCTTTCAGAAAGGGGAGAAAAGAATTCCCAAAAAAGAAATGTGTAAATATTACGGTTATATGTTTAAAATAAGGTGACAGAAAAGATTTCTGTTTATTAACCGTGTTTATGATTATATTTCTTTTTTATTCTATTTTAGCGTTTTTCAGGTCATCCTCCGTTTTTGACAAATTCCAGCTCTCCTGCTTTTCATCTTTCGCCTCTCGTTTCTTGTTAAGTTGCTCATTGATCTCTTTCCGTGTTTTTAAGAGCAGTTTGCTGAGGTTTTAAAGGGTTAACCCTTCAGACCCTGGATCATATCACCAGCTGTTTGATTTCTTTCAACAAAAAGCAGCGACCAACTTAGCAACAAAAGATTTGAGTAAAAAGTGACAGAAAGAGAAAAGAAAATATTTTAAAAACAAAGGAAAAGAAAATGACCAGAAAAATCAGGAAATTTATCCCAAAACTTCGATTTATAAGATGATTATATTTACAGTTTACAGTTAAGTTTCAGAAAAAAAGGTCGTTTTCTTGTCACTTCTTTTCTTCACTGTTTTTTTACGAATCGTTGTGCAGTTTCGGGGCTCGTTGCCTCCTCTCAGTCTTTTTAAATTAAACCCGTCTGCTGAGCTTTTAAAGGGTTAAATAAGATGCAGCTTGTGTAAACGGCGTCTGACCTGTGACGATGGCTGTCCGCTCTGATGTCAGATGACGCCGCGCTGCCGTCACACTGGGACGACATGTCGGGCGACCTCCTCAGACTGTTCCCTCTGACGGCGGGATCCAAGGAGCACGGCGACGTGACGGCGGCGCTGACGCAGACCGGCCTCGCCGCGAACATCATCAGCGTAAGTCCAGTTTCTGACCGTCATCACGGCATTTTTTATTCGGGGTCAACAGATTTTCGGGCAGATTTTTGCCCGATTATCTGTTAAAAGAATGAATGAAGAGAGAAGAGAGTCTGCAGTGAACGATGTATTTATTCTTTTTTCACTTAAATCTTCACTTTATTAAAAAAGCTGCCGTGAACTCGCCGTGTTTGATGTTGAACGTTTTAGTTTGAATTATTTCCTAAAAGCATTTAAAGTTTGTTATATTCCAAATTCTAAATTTAGACACAAATATTTTCACTCTTTCGTAAAAGCGGATCAGATCCAAATATCGGTTATCGGTCTCGTTAAGTACGAATAATCTGTATCGGCCCTGAAAAACGAATTTTCTACATTAACAGTTTAATGAGCGAACAGAAGACTGACGTCGAACCGTCGGAGGTGGACGAGCCGTGAGACGTGATTTACGTGACGCTGAAGATGGACAGAATCTGTGATAAAATGCTGATCGTTCGTTCTGTGGTGTCCTCTGGGGACTCTCGTCTTTACGTCTCTGCGTTTACTGAAGACGACAAAAACAAACTTTAAACAAAATTTATGAAAATCTTTGAAATAATAAATGTGATGATACATTTGCTAATATTTTAAACTCCCAACTCAGTGCTGTCTCTCTGTCTCTGTGTCTCCCTCTGTCTGTCTCTCAGTGTCTCTGTCTCTGTCTGTCTGTCTCTGTCTCTCCTTATCTCACTGCCTCATTTACATACGTTCAGTCCTAATCGTCCACATTTGTTTGTCCACAGAAACTGTCTCTCTGTAGGATTATAAACTTCGAAATGTTTCCGTTTTTCCAAACCCTCCCTAACACGCCTTCGTGTCCGTGGATTAAAATAATGGCGGCTGCAACAGAAATGAGGCTGCTGATGTTTTGAACATCCGTCGCCATGGTTACTGGGATGTTACCACCAGAGGAGCAGTCACATGACGTCGCTCAGTGGAAACACGATCGGATCGTTATTGTGTTTTATTCATTTTTCCAAAATATCGCTTCAGTTTGGTGCAAATCTGTGATGGAAACTCGCCGTCTGTCGTCCACGTTAAGTCTCGCTCGTTTGTCTCACTCTCGTTGAACTGACTCACCGTCTGTCGTCCACGTTCGCTCTCCCCGTCTCTGCTGTCCACATTTTCTGTCCCTCGCTCCGCAGGAAACACCGACCTGAACATCACAAACAAACAAAGACGAGATTTTCATCACATTGATGAGTACGTGATGTCACTTCCTGCAGATTGAACGAGTCCAAAACACGACGCTGTGGCAGAACTACCAGCTGATGAAGAAACATCTGGAGGTGAAGAACAAACACACCAACAACGAGAGGACGCTGTTCCACGGCACCGGCGCCGACGCCGTCGACCTCATCAACAAACAAGGCTTCAACCGCAGCTACGCAGGAGCACACGGTAACCAAAAATCATTTGTTTTGAATAAAACGTCTTTTTTTTTGGGTAATATTCAGCATTTTTGAAGAAAAGTTTTTTTTGTCAATTTCTGAAGAAAACTTTTGCCTTTTTTTAAAATTTCTTTGAAAATATTTCATGATCTTTAAAGAAAACATTTTGGTGATTTTTCATTAAAATTTTTTGATTTTTTTTTTAAATTTCTTGTGATTTTTTTGTAGAATACTAGAATATATTTTGTAGATTTTTTTGGGAAAAAACAAAAAAAAAAAATGTTTCCCTTTCAAAAATTCCCGGCGGCTGTAAAAACGTTTTGGCAAATTTTTGGCTTTTTTTTTTTTTTTACCTGGAAAAATTTTGGCCAACAGGTTTGAAAGGTTTTGTTTTCTTCAAAAATCATATACGAGGATCAGCGCTGAGTACTTCAAAGTCTGAACGAATACCGACGTCCAAACGAGTACTTGAGTACTAATACCTGTCCTGACTGTAGTGACGTTCTTCTTGCAGCGTTGTCGCACTTTATGCTTTGACGTCTTCATTTTCTGTCTAACAGAGTGTTGACGTTTCCCGGAGGACGGACGGTGAGCAGCGATCTCGGTTAACCGTATAAAGTTATTCATAAATTCTGTCTTTCCTCCGTTTGCTCTGTAGGCGCCATGTACGGCAACGGCTCTTACTTTGCTGTGGACCCGGTCTACTCCGCTCAAGGCTACGCCAAACCGGACGCCAGAGGCCAAAAGCACATGTACCTGGCCAGGGTCCTGGTCGGAGACTTCGCCCAGGGACGCGCCGGCTTGATCACCCCGCCGTCCAAAAACTCCGGGAACGCCGCAGACCTGTACGACAGCGTCGCAGACAGAAAGAACAACCCGAGCATGTTTGTGGTGTTCAACGACATCCAGGCTTACCCAGAATACCTGATCACATTCAGGTGATCGGCGCTGCGCTTACGGCAGCAGGCCTGATCAACATTTACCTTTTTCTTCTTTTGTTCAGATTCATAGTTTACACGAATTATTCAACTGAATAATAAAAAACCGAGGTTTCATTTTCTTGATTTGGTTTTCGAATATTCAGGATGTCTTAATAAACAAAAGAAAAATGAATAAATGAAAATAAAGCACCGACACCAACTTTTAGATTCAAATTAGACGGAAAATTAAAATAAAAAATTCAAAGTTCACTTTCCTTCACATTGTATTTTTGGTTCTGGAAAATGTCTAAAATGCTGTTTATTAAAGTAACACTCCAGAAATTTCATTTAAAGAGTCTGATTAGGTTTTAAGATTTTTAACGACTTTATTCCCTCTGCGGTTTAGAAAGAAAACATTATATTAAATGCATGTTACTATTATTATTATATTAAATTATATTAAATTTCAGACTGTTCAGGTCCAAAAATGCTCCATTGAAACCCATTCAAACTGACATTTTTGATCCCACAGCCATCAGAGCAGAAAAACAGGACTTGTATTATTTCTGGGTGTCATTCTGGGCTTTTGACTCTGAATTTGTCATTTTGACTATTTTCCACCTGATGAGGTCATTTTGACCATATTTGGCATCTGGAGGAAATACATGCTATTTCCACGAGGTCAGAGGTCAGAGGTCAGCGTCCTGTGGCTCTGCAGCCCCTCTTCAGCAGCTCCTGTGTCTCTGACTAAAAATTATTTGGAAATGAATAGCAATTATTTTTTCATTCATTCAGTGTTATCATTGTTATAGGCCTAAAGTGAATCTTGCATTTTTCAGTTGCAAAAATATGTAACCTGTACACAGAATATGAAAATGTATTAGCATTTCATTAACTAAAATATGCATCATATTTCTGTGGCCTCGGTGCATTTTCTGCTAAGTTTTGCCAAATTTCAAAAGTGGTGGGCGGACCTGAATCAAAAAAGCTTGACTATGGATTCCGAATCCAAGATCAGTGACGTCTCAGAGGAAACGGAGAGGTTGATAGATCTGTTCATTTTCACCACCAAAGCTGCAAAGTCAAACAAACAGTGGTAAAGCATTAATGAGTGCTCATATAGACCCAGTAATAATATTGATCGGCTAATTTTGACCGAATGTGTTGTGTTACCTGCATTTTAAGTATCAAATATGTTTTGCGGCTCCAGACAGATTTTTTTTTTTT
>NW_024630131.1:0-1774 GCF_008729295.1 Plectropomus leopardus
ATTCTGACTATAATCTTTCACATTTTTCTCAAATTTAAAAATAATATATATATTTTTCTTAATTCACTGATTTCTTGCAATTTGGGGGACATTTCTTCAGAAACCTGGATCGTCTTCACTGTTTTTTGGGTTTTGTTTTTTTTTTGGCTGTGTTCAGAGATCTTAACAAGTATTTAAACCTCCAAAATCTGATTTGCTTTTTTTTTTAAACAGGCAACGAGCAACTTGGCAAGAACTTTTCCACAAATTGCAGGCAACTAGTACATTGGAAAATTATTTTTAAAGAAGCTTGGGGAGAATGAGTTATTATTATTATTTTAAGCCCTTTTTTAAAGTTTCTTTTGTCATTTTGTTCGTTTTTCTTTGGGGATTGGAGATTTTTAATTTTCATGTACTTTTTACACTTTGTAGACTTGCAGTCATACGTTTCATCATGCAGACCTGCTTGAGTCTCTGCCTCCAGTGTGTTAAAAGTTGAATATTTCTGATAATGAAGAAATATCAATATTTTTATCGTTTTTTAATGCTGTGCCTTACAGTTTTGGCAGAAGTTACACACAAAAAAAAAGAAGAAGAAACATCCTCTGCAGATAGTCTGTGTGTTATTGTGCACGTGCATTATGTTTCTGTCTCAGCACAGTGGAAAAAATGATATTTAGTCTGTGGTTCTTACTGAAATGATGTTTTTTTTAAAAATCAGCAGCTTTTCTGTCACTGAGCTCCTTTAAAGCTCCAGGATGTCAGATTTTGGGGGATTTGGTTCCATCTGGTGGTGAGGACTGCAGATTGCAACCAGCTGAAACTGAAGACAGGACTGGATCCAAGGTCATGGAAACCTGGAAAAATCATGGAAATTTCAATCACATTTTTCAGGCCTGGAAAAGTCATGGAAGTAGCAAAAATAATTGTAATATTTTGGAAAGTAATTTTAATGGCAGCTGATGTAATACTGAAGCTTTAAATGCATCAACATGTGACAGTGTTTTGGTTGTTTTTGTTTATTTGATCATGATGAAAGTTTCTTCATTTCCTCCCAAGCGTCTCTTCAGAAGACATGTCAGATATTTTTTGTCAATGGTTGTATTTTGTATTTTATGATTTTTTAAAAAAATTTTACCACAGATTTTGGAGATGTGAATTTTTTTTGGCATTTACTTCTTTTTTTGTCCTCTTCTTTTGGCAGTTTTTTAAAGGAAACTTCAAATTTTTGTATTTTTTAATTTTCTTTTTAAGAGAACAGGTTTGGATGGCACGCGTTCTTCAAAAATTTGTGATTTTTCTCTTCCTTTTTTAATTTCTGGCAATTTTTATAAAAAAATTTTTGATTTTTTAAAAAAAGTATGCTTTTATTTATTTCAAGAAAACATGTTTGGAAGTCACACTTTCATTAAAAGTTTTTGACAATTTCTTCTTTGAAAAACATTTTTTTTTTTTTGAGTTTTTATGAAACCATAACAACATTTTTTTTTTTTTTTTTTCTTTTGAAAGCATGTTTTCTGTAAAACACTTTTTTCGTGTTTTTTTTAAGTAAAAAAAAAAAGTTTGTTTGTTTTTTACTACAGTTTCTTTTTTAAGGTGTGTATGTGCGCGCGTGCGTGCGTGCGTGTGCGTGGAGCTGCATGTGACAGGTGACTCTGCGGTCAGGTGACACTCCGGAAATGATACCTGCTCCGTCAGCGAGGCCTACGTCAGTCCTCACGCGGCTAACATGAGTCATGATTAATAATGACGTCAGCCTGGGTCACGGTTAGCGTTATTGTCTCGCGGCACATTT
>NW_024630132.1:0-4047 GCF_008729295.1 Plectropomus leopardus
AAAATACTGGCAGTGAAGGGGAGGAGGAGAATGCAGGAACCATGACAGAACCCCCCCCCCAAGGGACGGCCCATGACGTCCCAAACCCAAAGTCACAGAAGCCGGGTGGGCGGAGGGGGCCCGGAAGGAGGGTCAGAACTCCTCGGACCCAGCTGAATCAACGTCGTCGTCGTCGTCGTCATCAGAAGGAGGACCACCCCCCGGCGGTGGCTCGGAACCCCTGGAGAAGGACCCCAACCCAGAAGGTCCAGGGACAGGAGAAGGAGGACAGGCAGGAACGGAGGACCCGCGACCGGGAACTGCACGGGACGGCTGGTCCGGATGGAGCCGATGGAAATCCTCGATGAGTTGGTGGTCCAGGACCTGCCGAGCCGGAACCCAGGACCGTTCCTCCGGACCGTACCCCTCCCAATCGACAAGGTACTGGAGACCTCTGCCGCGGCGCCTGGACCGAAGGAGCCGAAGGACCGTGTAAGCCAGAGCCCCTTCGATGATCCGAGGGGGAGGAGGCGGCTGAGAGGCAGGCTGCAGGGGGCTCTTCCGGACCAGCTTGATCTTGGAGACGTGGAATGTGGGGTGGATTCTCATGGCACGAGGCAGCTTCAGACGGACCGCCACGGGATTGATGACCTTTTCAACGGGGAACGGACCGATGAACTTGGGAGCCAGCTTTCGGGAGTCCACCCTCAGCGGAAGATCCCTGGTAGCCAGCCAAACCTGTTGACCCACCCGGTAGGGAGGGGCCTGGGAACGGCGCCGATTAGCCGCCGAGGTGTAGCGACCCGCGGCCCGTAACAGCGTGGCTCTGGCCCAGGTCCAGGTCTGGCGGCAGCGACGGATGAAGTCCTCCACCGATGGGTAGGCCGTCTCCCCCTCTTGGGCAGGAAACAGAGGAGGCTGGTACCCATAAGCACACTGGAAGGGGGAGAGCCCAGTGGCGGAACTCTGAAGGGTGTTATGGGCGAACTCCACCCACAAGAGCTGCGATGACCAGGAGGCAGGGTTAGTCGATGTCATGCAGCGGAGCGCCGTCTCCATCTCCTGGTTCATCCTTTCGGTCTGCCCATTGGATTGGGGGTGATACCCAGAGGACAGGCTGGTGGATGCCCCCAGAAGACGGCAGAACTCCCTCCAGAACGCTGAGGTGAACTGGGGCCCCCGATCGGAGACCACATCAGAAGGGATGTCGTGCAGCCTGATCACATGCTGCAGTAGCAATCCCGCTGTCTCTTTGGCTGAAGGGAGCTTAGGTAGAGGCACGAAATGTGACATTTTGCTGAACCGATCTACCACTGTCAGGATCGTGGTGTTGCCTCCCGACAGTGGCAGACCGGTGACAAAGTCCAGAGCGATGTGGGACCAGGGGCGATGAGGAACAGGAAGTGGGTGCAGATGACCAGCAGGAGCTCGGCGAGGGGTCTTGCATTGGTTGCAGACTGGACAGGAGTTCACAAAGTCTTTGGTGTCGTTAATCAATGTGGGCCACCAGAACCGTCGTTGCAGGACCTCCCTGGTACGAGTGATACCAGGATGGCAGGTGAGACGAGAAGAGTGGGCCCACTGCAACACCTCCGACCTGAACCTTTCGGGGACAAACAGGCGGTTCTGAGGACAGGAACTGGGACCCGGTTGCTGTTCCAACGCCGACAGGATGCGTTCCTCGATCTCCCATGTGAGCGATGCCAGGAGTCGAGAGGCAGGAAGAATGTTGTCAGGGAGGGGTGATGCCTCCTCCTCCTCCAGGAACTGGCGGGAAAGGGCATCGGGTTTGACGTTCCGGGACCCTGGCCGGTACGAGAGGGTGAAGGAGAAGCGAGCGAAGAAAAGGGCCCAACGGGCCTGGCGAGAATTGAGTCTCTTAGCAGTACGGATATACTCTAGATTTTTGTGGTCAGTCCACACAAGGAAAGGTACTCTGGTCCCCTCCAGCCAGTGTCGCCACTCCTCCAATGCCAACTTGACCGCCAGTAGCTCGCGGTTGCCGATGTCATAGTTGCGTTCCGCTGGCGACAGTCGTCGGGAGAAGAAGGCGCATGGATGCAGCTTGCCATCTTCGACCGAGCGTTGGGAGAGGACTGCACCCACCCCCACATCCGAGGTGTCGACCTCCACCACGAACTGTCCTTCAGGATCGGGGATGAGGAGAATGGGCGCAGAACTGAAGCGCCCCTTAAGGTGTTGGAAGGCGTCGTCAGCTTCAGGAGACCAGCAGAATCGGACCTTGGAAGAGGTGAGTGCTGTGAGGGGGGCTGCCACCGTGCTGTACCCACGAATAAACCGTCTGTAGAAGTTGGCAAACCCGAGGAACCGTTGCAGCTGTTTGCGGGAGTCGGGGACAGGCCATGAGGTCACGGCGGAGACTTTGGCGGGATCCATCTCCATCTGATTATGGCCGATGATGTAACCCAGGAAGGAAACAGAGGAAGCATGGAAGTCACATTTCTCCGCCTTCACAAACAGGGAGTTTTTCAGGAGGAGCTGCAAAACGGTCTGAACATGGTGGATGTGTTCTTGTCTGGACCGGGAGAAAATCAGGATATCGTCCAGATACACAAAAACAAACTTATTGAGGCAGTCTCTGAGAACGTCGTTAATCAGGGATTGAAAAACGGCTGGAGCATTGGTGAGCCCGAACGGCATCACCAAATACTCGTAGTGTCCCGTGGGGGTATTGAAGGCCGTCTTCCATTCGTCCCCCTCACGGATCCGGACCAGGTGGTAAGCGTTTCGAAGATCGAGCTTGGTGAAGATGGTAGCTCCTTGTAAAAGTTCAAATGCCGTAGCTATGAGAGGGAGGGGGTAACGATTCCTCACCGTGATGTCATTCAACCCCCTGTAGTCTATGCAGGGCCGTAGAGAACCGTCCTTCTTCCCCACAAAGAAGAACCCGGCTCCGGCAGGAGATGAGGACGGCCGGATGATACCGCTAGCCAGAGAGTCACTGATGTAGGTGTCCATGGCCTCCCTCTCTGATGCGGAGAGAGCACCAGAGTCCTCAGCAGTCAACCTGGTGCGGCCCACCTGCATTGGCTCCGTACCACCCAGACTCGGGTCCGCAGGAGACGCTGTGGGAGGCGGAGGACTCCGCTGGTGACCAGGAAACCGGTGGGAACCTCCCTCCAAACGCTGCTCCTTCCTCCTCGCCTGAATCTGCCTGTCCAGTCTCGTGGTCAGTTCAATGAGACCGTCAAGCGAATGGGGGAGGTTGAACGAAACCAATTCGTCTTTGATATAGGGTGCTAGCCTGTTAAGATAGGCGTCACACTGGGCCGCCAAATTCCAGTCACTCTGACGAGCCTGTGTTCTAAAGTCAATAGCGAAGTCAGCGACTGTCCGACTTCCCTGTCGCTGACTCAGCAATCCCCCGGTGGCGTCAGGACCCAAAGGCACGGGACCAAACACCTTCCGTAGCTCATCCGCGAAGGCTTGAAACGAGACACAGGCTGGTGTACTTCTCTCCCATTCCGCTGTTCCCCATAGTCTTGCTCGGCCAGTGAGATGATTAATGGCGAAAGCCACCTTGGCTCCCTCTGTGGCAAACGTGTGCGGCTGCAGGGCAAACAGGATGGAGCAGTTAGTCAAAAACGGATTGCAGCCCTCTGGATCTCCAGCGTAGCGTTTGGGTGCCCCAACCCGGGGTTCGGGAGCGGAACTGGGAGACGGCGCCGGCTGGGGAGCCGACTGAACAGGACTCGAACCAGGAACGGCGTGTTGGGTTAACGTGGTTGCCATCTGTTGAACCTGGTTCGCCAGCAGAGTTAACGCTCGCTCCAACGCCGAGGCAGAATGACGAGCCTCCGCCGCGTTGGAGGAGAGCTGAGCCTCGTGTTGCTGGAGCATGCCCTCAACACGGGCTAGACGAGACTGAAGAGTGTTGGAGTCTGCTGGGTCCATGTCTGGCCAGATTGTACTGAAACGGGGTGTGTATGAACCCAGATGCAGTACGCCAACACTTAAAGTCAGTTGGTAATATCCTTTATTAGAACCAACACAATTAAAGATCAGCTCACAGATAGTCAGTTCGGTCTTCGGGTGGTTTACCCAAAC
>NW_024630133.1:0-3012 GCF_008729295.1 Plectropomus leopardus
TGTGTGTGTGTGTGTGTGTGTGTTGCAGGGACTCGTGGGAGCGCTGTGAAGCAGTAAAGTTGGTGTTTGCGTGGACGCTCCTGCAGGTCAGTTTGTTCAGTGATGATGTCACTCAAGAGTTAATAAAAAACAAACATACACAGTTCATTTTAAGGACAGCGGGAAGCTGGATGTCGTCATGGCAACAGAATAAAAAATGAATACAAAACATAATTTTGTTCTTTTTGGCAATCTCTTTTAATCTTTTTGGCAATGATTTGCTTATTTTATTTTTTTAAATTTGGTGATTTTTAAAGAAAACATGCCTTCCAAATCTCGCCCGCCAGTTGACAAGAAAATGACCTGAAACTTGCTGGGGTGAAAATAAGATTATTAGATACTCACAAAAAATAGGGAATAATGTCCAGAAAACATTTTTTTTCTTATTATATATTTCAAATTATGTTGCAGAAGAAAAAATCTATTTTATCTATTTTTTTAAAAAATTGTTTTCTCCTTATTTTTTCTTTTGCATATTTGTAGGTCATTGTCTTTTTAATTAATTTATTTTTAAAATAATTTCTTTAATGATTTTTGGTACTTTCTTTGGGAAATTGCTCAATGCCTTCTTCCCATGTTTTGGAGGGAAATTCATCCTGTTTGCTCTGACTTGAAAGGGTTAATCTAGAAGTTCTAGTGCTCACAGCGACTGCAGAAAACCTCCCGAAAAATTCAAGAGTGCTCTGAAAAAAAGCTCTTTTTTAGGCATCCGTATGCACTCTGACTTCGTGGAGATAGCTGAAAAAAGTTTCTGGTGCTCAGAAAAAGACACTCGGCCCTGAAAAACGAAACTTTTATCCAAATAGTTGAAGGTTTTTGTACTCAACTGCAGTTTTTTATTCATCTTTCTCCTTGTTTTTCATTGAAACCTGAACGGCTTCACTGGCATCTGTGAGATGTCACACACAGGTGTTATATTTCTCACTCTGTGTGTGTGTGTGCAGGTGACTCGGCCCTCTCTCTCCCCTCACCTGTCCCGCCTCCTCCCCCCCTCCCTCCTCCTCAACGACCACTACAGACCACAGAACTGCATTCTGGGAGTCCGCTGTTTGCACCACATTGTGCTCAACACGGTGAGAAAACACACACAAACACACACACAGAACCTGTTTCATTGATTTTTTTATGTTTCGTGTTGTCTGTCCGTCCGTCAGTCACGTTCATGTTAGGCCCGTTTCACACAGCGCGTCATGTCAGCCTCGCCGAGCAGCAGCGTGTTTCATGCGTGTGGTGTTCACACATGCAGCGTTTTTGTTACGTTGCTGCTGCGTCGCTGCTGCTGCTATGAGTGCTGTATTGTCATATTTACAAGCACAAATTCCTCTCATTTATGAAGTCGTGCAGCTCCCGCACAGCCGACAGCCCCGCCCTGTAAATATTTCAAAATAAAATGCATTGTATGAGCAACTGATGGGATTCTGTCCACAGAGACACAGTCAGAGGGCTTTTGTTTCTTTTGTCGCAGTCTCCATTGTTATGCTGATGATACTCAATTATATCTATCCAAGAAACCAGATGAAATTGATCAGTTATCTAGACTTCATAAAATGTGATCACTGGATGAGCCGTAATTTCCTGATGTTAAATTCAGACAAATCTGAAGTTATTGTTCTTGGCCCCAAACACCTCAGAAACTCCTTTTCTTATGATGAAATTTCAAGAGATGGCATTACCTTGACCTCTATACAACTGCAAGGAACCTCTTAGTTATATTTAGAGTGTGTGTGTGTATGTATGTGTCTTTTTTTTTTAAAGATTTATCCTTTGCCTCCCAAATAAAACAAACTTCAAGGACGGCTTTCTTTCACTTGCGTAACATCGCAAAAGACATATCCTATCCCAAACAGCTGCTGAAAAATTACTACACATATTTGTCACCTCTAGGCTGGATTACTGTAATTCCCTATTATTTGGTTGCCCCAACCAATCTCTCAGGTCTCTCCCACTGGGGCAGAACGCTGCTGCTCGTGTTTTAACGGGAAGCAAGAAAAGGGATCATATTTCTCCTGTTTTAGCTTCTCTGCACTGGCTCCCTGTGAAATCCAGGATTGAATTTAAAATCCTCGTCCTTACTTACAAAGCTCTAAATAGTCAGGCTCCATCCTATCTGTCACAGCTCATAGTTCCTTACCAACCCTCAAGATCACTGCGCTTCCCAAATTCTCCTAAAGTAGGATGGGAACCAGAGCCTTCAGCCACCACGCTCCTCTTTAATGGAACCATCTTCCAGTTTCGGTCAGGGCGGCAGACACCATCTCCACTTTTAAGGGTAGACTTAAGACCTTCCTCTTTGATAAAGTTTATAATTAGACCAGCTCCTAGTTAGGCTGACATAGGTTTAATCGGCGGTTTCCTAGTTGTCTTGGATCCTGGCTGCAACCTCGGCTGCGCCTGATCGTGGTGATAGCTGTGCAGGTGTTGTGATCCCGTCTTTGGTTGTGCTCGTGCTGTGGCTGCACTGACACTGTACCTCCGGCTCGCCCTGATCGCGGTCTTGGTTT
Source organism: Plectropomus leopardus (assembly GCF_008729295.1). Lineage (NCBI taxonomy): Eukaryota > Metazoa > Chordata > Actinopteri > Perciformes > Serranidae > Plectropomus > Plectropomus leopardus. The sequence goes on from NW_024630133.1 coordinate 2,541, forward strand.
TGCTGTTGCTGTGGTCCTGTCCGAAGCTACACCTGTGTTGTGGGTCCTAGTTGCGCTGATGCTGTGATTCTGCTTGACGCGACCTTCTACCGCCATTATTTTGAATCTCGCCTCCACTATCAAATAAAACTGACTGGACTCCTTGCGACGCGTCGACGCATGCTGCAGAAATCGATGTATTAACATAACGTGTATTGATTATGTTGACGCGTCGCCCTAGTGCCCTAGTGATGATGATGGTGATGATGGTGGTGATGATGATGGTGATGATGGTGGTGATGGTGGTGATGGTGGTGATGATGATGATGATGGTGGTGATGATGGTGATGGTGATGATGATGGTGGTGATGATGGTGATGATGGTTGTGATGGTGGTGATGATGGTGATGATGGTGGTGATGATGGTGATGATGATGATGATGGTGTGATGATGGTGATGATGGTGATGATGATGATGATGGTGTGATGATGG
>NW_024630134.1:0-6763 GCF_008729295.1 Plectropomus leopardus
ACATGTTATAATATGGTGTTTTTGGCAATATTTGCATATTTTAATGCTATGGCGTGTCTGAGCAGGCGATTTTATGCTGTTTTGAGATGTTTTTAGCTGTTTTTGGGACATGTCAACTTTGGACATTTTTGCCATACTATAGCCTTGCTGTTTTGGTCATTTTTTTTACATGTTATAATACGGTGTTTTTGGCAATATTTGCATATTTTAATGCTATGGCTTCCCTCAGCAGGCGATTTTATGCTGTTTTGAGGTGTTTTTAGCTGTTTTTGGGACATGTCAACTTTGGACATTTTTGCCATACTATAGCCTTGACTTTTGGTCATTTTCTTTTTACATGTTATAATATGGTGTTTTTGGAAATATTTTCATATTTTAATGCTATGGCGTGTCTCAGCAGGCTATTTTGTGCTGTTTTGAGGTGTTTTCAGCTGTTTTTGGGACATGTTAAATTCGGTCATTTTTGCAATACTATAGCCTTGCTGTTTTGGTCATTTTTTCGACACTCCATATTATGGTGTTTTGGGCGCTATTTGCATAATGCGATGGCGTGTCTCAGCATGCTATTTTGTGCTGTTTTGAGGTGTTTTCAGCTGTTTTTGGGACATGTTAAATTTGGACATTTTTGCCATACTATAGCCTTGCTGTTTTGGTTTTTTATTTGACATGTTATAATACGGTGTTTTTGGCAATATTTGTATATTTTAATGCTATGGCTAACTCAGCAGGGTTTTTTATGCTGTTTTGGGGTGTTTTAAGCTGTTTTTCGGACATGTCAAATTTGGACATTTTTGCCATACTATAGCCTTGCTGTTTTGGTCATTTTTTTTACATGTTATAATATGGTGTTTTTGGCAATATTTGCATATTTTAATGCTATGGCTTCCCTCAGCAGGCGATTTTATGCTGTTTTGAGGTGTTTTTAGCTGTTTTTGGGACATGTTAAATTTCGACATTTTTGCCATACTATAGCCTTGCTGTTTTCGTCATTTTTTTGACATGTTATATATGGTGTTTTTGGCAATATTTGCATATATTAATGCGATGGCGTGTCTCAGCATGCTATTTTGTGCTGTTTTGAGGTGTTTTCAGCTGTTTTTGGGACATGTCAAATTTGGCCATTTTTGCCATACTATAGCCTTGCTTTTTTGGTCATTTTTTTGACATGTTATAACATGGCGTTTTTGGCAATATTTGCATATTTTAATGCTATGGCGTGTCTCAGCAGGCAATTTTATGCTGTTTTGAGGTGTTTTCAGCTGTTTTTGGGACATGTCAAATTTGGACATTTTTGCCATACTATAGCCTTGCTGTTTTCGTCATTTTTTTGACATGTTATAATATGGTGTTTTTGGCAATATTTGCATATATTAATGCTATGGCATGTCTCAGCACGCTATTTTATACTGTTTTGAGGTGTTTTCAGGTGTTTTTGGGACATGCTATATTTGGACATTTTTGCCATACTATAGCCTTGCTATAGCCTTGCTGTTTTGGTCATTTTTTTTACATGTTATAATATGGTGTTTTTGGCAATATTTGCATATTTTATGCTATGGCTTCCCTCAGCAGGCTATTTTATGCTGTTTTGAGGTGTTTTTAGCTGTTTTTGGGACATGTCAAATTTCGACATTTTTGCCATACTATAGCCTTGCTTTTTGGTCATTTTTTCGACACTCCAAAATTATGGTGTTTTGGCGCATTTTTGCACGTTTTAATGCTATGGCATGTCTCAGCATGCTATTTTGTGCTGTTTTGAGGTGTTTTCAGCTGTTTTTTGGGACATGTCAAATTTGGACATTTTTGCCATACTATAGCCCTTTCCTTTTGGTCATTTTTTTTTACATGATATAATATGGTGTTTTTGGCAATATTTGCATATTTTAATGCTATGCCGTGTCTCAGCAGGCTATTTTATGCTGTTTTGAGGTGTTTTTAAAGCTGTTTTTGGGACATGTCAAATTTGGACATTTTTGCCATACTATAGCCTTGCTGTTTTCATACATTTTTTTGACATGTTATAATATGGTGTTTTTTTTTTTTTTTTTTTGGCCAATATTTGCATATATTAATGCTATGGCGTGTCTCAGCACGCTATTTTATACTGTTTTGAGGTGTTTTCCAGGTGTTTTTGGGACATGCTATATTTTTGACATTTTTGCCATACTATAGCCTTGCTGTTTCGGTCATTTTTTTTGACATGTTATAATTATGGTGTTTTTGGCAATATTTGCATACTTTAATGCGATGGGTTCTCAGCAATGCTATTTTATGCTGTTTTGAGGTGTTTTCCAGCTGTTTTTGGGACATGTTCACTTTTGGACATTTTTGCCATACTATAGCCTTGCTTCTTTGGTCATTTTCTTCGACACTCCATAATTATGGTGTTTTTGGGCGCTATTTGCATGTTTCATTGCTATGGCGTGTTCAGCATGCTATTTTGTGCTGTTTTGAGGTGTTTTCAGCTGTTTTTGGGACATGTTAAATTTGGACATTTTTGCCATACTATAGCCTTGACTTTTGGTCATTTCTTTTTACATGTTCAAAAATATGGTGTTTTTGGAAATAATATTTGCATATTTTTAATGCTATGGCGTGTCTCAGCATGCTATTTTATGCTGTTTTGAGGTGTTTTAAAGCTGTTTTTGGGACATGTCAATTTTGACATTTTTGCCATACTATAGCCTTACCTTTTGGTCATTTTTTTTTTACATGATATAATATGGTGTTTTTGGCAATATTTGCATATTTTTTTAATGCTATGGCATGTCTCAGCAGGCTATTTTATGCTGTTTTGAGGTGTTTTTAAAGCTGTTTTTGGGACATGTCACTTTTTGGACATTTTTTTGCCATACTATAGCCTTGCTGTTTTCGTCATTTTTTTTGACATGTTATAATATGGTGTTTTTGGCAATATATTTGCATATATTAATGCTATGGCATGTCTCAGCACTACGCTATTTTATACTGTTTTGAGGTGTTTTCAAAGCTGTTTTTGGGACATGCTACTATTTTGGACATTTTTGCCATACTATAGCCTTGCTTTTTTGGTCATTTTTTTGACATGTTATAATATGGTGTTTTGGCAATATTTGCATATTTTAATGCTATGGCGTGTCTCAGCAGGCTGTTTTATACTGTTTGAAGTGTTTTCAGCTGTTTTTGGGACATGTTACTAATTTGGACATTTTTGCCATACTATAGCCTTGCTGTTTTGGTTTTTTTTGACATGTTATAATATGGTGTTTTTGGCAATTTTGTCATATTTTAATGCTATGGCGTACTCAGCAGGGTATTTTATAACTGTTTTGAGGTGTTTAAAGCTGTTTTTGGGACATGCTATATTTTGACATTTTTGCCATACTATAGCCTGCTGTTTTTGGTCATTTTTTTTTACATGTTATAATATGGTGTTTTTGGCAATATTTGCATTTTAATGCTACGATGGCGTGTTTCAGCATGCTTTTGTGCACTGTTTTGAGGTATTTTCAGCTGTTTTGGGACATGACATTCAAAAATTCGGTCATTTTTGCAATACTAGCAGCCTTGCTGTTTTGGTCATTTTTTCGACACTTTTTAGACATTCTTTGGTCATTCTTTTCGACATATTATGGTGTTTTTTGGGCGCTATTTGCACGTTTTATAATGCTATGGCGGTGCGTGTCTCAGCATGCTATTTATGCTGTTTTGAGGTGTTTTCAGCTGTTTTTGGGACATGTTACTTTTGGACATTTTTGCCATACTATAGCCTTGCCTTTTGGTCATTTTTCTTTTTACATGTTATAATATGGTGTTTTTGGAAATATTTTAATATTTTGATGCTATGGCGTGTCTCAGCATGCTATTTTATACTGTTTTGAGGTGTTTTTCAAGCTGTTTTTGGACATGTCAAATTTTGACATTTTTGCCATACTATAGCCTTGCTGTTTTGGTCATTTTTTTCGACATGTTATAAATGGTGGTGTTTTGGCAATATTTTGCATATTTTAATGCTATGGCGTTTCTCAGCAGGCTATTTTATGCTGTTTTGAGATGTTTTTTAAGCTGTTTTTGGGACGTGTCAAATTTGGACATTTTTGCCATACTAAGCCTTACTTCTTTTGGTCATTTTTTTTCGACATGATAATTATATGGTGTTTTTGGGCAATATTTGCATATTTTAATGCTATGGCATGTCTCAGCAGGCTATTTTATGCTGTTTTGAGGTGTTTTAAAAGCTGTTTTTGGGACATGTCAAATTTGGACATTTTTGCCATACTATAGCCTTGCTGTTTTCGTCATTTTTTTCGACATGTTATAATATGGTGTTTTTGGCAATATTTGCACGTTTAATAATGCTATGGCGTGTGTTCAGCAGGCTGTATTTAATACTGTTTTGAGGTGTTTAAAGCTGTTTTTGTGACATGTTAAATTTGACATTTTTGCCATACTATAGCCTTGCTGTTTTTGGTCATTTTTTTGACATTCAAAATATGGTGTTTTTGGCAATATTTGCATATTTTAATGCTATGGCATGTCTCAGCAGCTATTTTATGCTGTTTTGAGGTGTTTTTAAGCTGTTTTTGGGACATGTGAACTTTTTGACAGTTTTTGCCATACTATAGCCTTGCTGTTTTGGTCATTTTTTTACATGTTATTAATATGTGTTGTTTTTGGCAATATTTGCATATTTTAATGCTATGGCTGTTCCCTCAGCAGGCTATTTTATGCTGTTTTGAGGTGTTTTTAAGCTGTTTTTGGGACATGTTGACTTTTCGACATTTTTGCCATACTATAGCCTTGCATGTTCTTTGGTCATTTTTTTCGGAGGACATGTTCATAAATTATGGTGTGTTTTTGGCCATTTATTTGCATACTTTGCAAATGCGATGGGGTGTCTCAGCATGCTATTTTGTGCTGTTTTGAGGTTGTTTAACAGCTGTTTTTGGGACATGTCAAATTTTGACATTTTTGCCATACTATAGCCTCTTGCTTCTTTGGTCATTTTTTCGACACTCCATATTATGGTGTTTTGGGCGCTATTTGCACCTTTTATTGCTATGGCATGTCTCAGCACGCTATTTTATGCTGTTTTGAGGTGTTTAAAAGCTGTTTTTGGGACATGTTAAATTTGGACATTTTTGCCATACTATAGCCTTGCTTTTTGGTCATTTTTTTTACATGTTAAATATGGTGTTTTTGGCAATATTTGCATATTTTAATGCTATGGCTTCCCTCAGCAGGCGATTTTATGCTGTTTTGAGGTGTTTTTAGCTGTTTTTGGGACATGTTAAATTCTGTCATTTTTGCAATACTATAGCCTTGCTGTTTTGGTCATTTTTTCGACAATCCATATTATGGTGTTTTGGGCGCTATTTGCACGTTTTATGCTATGGCATGTCTCAGCACGCTATTTTGTGCTGTTTTGAGGTGTTTTCAGCTGTTTTTGGACATGTTACTTTTTGGACATTTTTGCCATACTATAGCCTTGACTTTTGGTCATTTTTTTTTACATTCATAATATTATGGTGTTTTTGGCCAGGATTTATTTTATAATATGTTTTTTTTTTGATGCTATGGCGTGTCTCAGCATGCTATTTTATACTGTTTTGAGGTGTTTTCAGCTGTTTTTGGGACATGCTATATTTTGACATTTTTGCCATACTATAGCCTTGCTGTTTTCGTCATTTTTTTGACATGTTATAATTTTGGTGTTTTTGGCCATTTTGCATACTTTAATGCGATGGGGTGTCTCAGCATGCTATTTTGTGCTGTTTTGAGGTGTTTTCAGCTGTTCTTGGGACATGTCAAATTTTGACATTTTTGCCATACTATAGTCCTTGCTTCTTTGGTCATTTTTTTGACACTCCATTATTATGGTGTTTTTGGGCCATATTTGCACGTTTTAATTGCTATGGCATGTCTCAGCATGCTATTTTGTGCTGTTTTGAGGTGTTTTAGCTGTTTTTGGACATGTCACTTATTTGGACATTTTTGCCATACTATAGCCTTGCTTTTTTGGTCATTTTTTTTTGACATGTATATAACATGGTGTTTTTGGCAATATTTGCATATTTTAATGCTATGCGTGTCTCAGCAGGCTATTTTATGCTGTTTTGAGGTGTTTTAAAGCTGTTTTTGGACATGTCAAATTTGTGACATTTTTGCCATACTATAGCCTTGCTGTTTTGGTCATTTTTTTGACATGTTATAATATGGTGTTTTTGGCATATTTGCATATATTAATGCTATGGCATGTCTCAGCACGCTATTTTATGCTGTTTTGAGGTGTTTTCAGCTGTTTTTGGGACATGTTATATTTGGACATTTTTGCCATACTATAGCCTTGCTTTTTGGTCATTTTTTTTGACATGTTATAATATGGTGTTTTTTGGCAATATTTGCATATTTTAATGCTATGGCGTGTTCTCAGCAGGCTGGTTTTATACTGTTTTGAGAAGTGTTTTCAAGCTGTTTTTTGGGACATGTTAAATTTGGACATTTTTGCCATACTATAGCCTTGCTGTTTTGGTTTTTTATTTGACATGTTATAATACGGCATTTTTGGCAATATTTGTATATTTTAATGCTATGGCTAACTCAGCAGGGTTTTTTATGCTGTTTTGGGGTATTTTAAGCTGTTTTTCGGACATGTCAAATTTGGACATTTTTGCCATACTATAGCCTTGCTGTTTTGGTCATTTTTTTTACATGTTATAATATGGTGTTTTTGGCAATATTTGCATATATTAATGCTATGGCATGTCTCAGCACGCTATTTTAT
>NW_024630135.1:0-1480 GCF_008729295.1 Plectropomus leopardus
TCTTCATGGGCAAGATCAACAACCCCACAGCCATGTAGAGGTGAAAATGAAGAAATGACAATCATGGCAATAAATGTTCATTGCAGCATTTATTAGAAGTGATTGGAGTGTTTCTTTGTCATTTTACTTTGAAAAGATAATAAAAGGAAGTTCCTCGACAATAGAGAAAACGTGATTTCACACTTTCCAGCTGTCGTACACAGCACGCTTAATAAAAGCGTTGGTGTATGTAATGCATTTGTTGTGCAAAATGAAGTGAAATAAAGTGTCGTCATGAAAAAAAAGGTGTTTTATGTATTATTTTAATCTGTCATTGTTTCTATCGAAAGGAATCATATTCACAAGTTGCCATTCGATTCAAAATGCCAATTAAAACTTTTTACAGAAAGCAAGTGACACTTTTACTGAAAACAAACAAGATTAGTTGTTTCATTGAAGGTAATGAATGTTACTGCTGTATATGCCAGTTACTAACACGGCGGGTTATTTTCTGAGTGCCAGTGGCTAAGGACGGACGTCCCAGGTGCCCCATTTAAACTCAAGATGGCTCAGAGCTCGGCGTGGTATTTAATTGCTTTAAAAAGTCATCACGAACAGAAACTAAACCGAAATACTTGGGAGATGATGATTATTCAGTGTCCGTCACTTCAGTCGGACTCCCCTTCTGTTGGTTCCTGTGTTCAAACTGAGCTCCTGAGCCCCTCTTTACAACACGGGAGGTCACGTTCACAGAGTCTTTAAGGTTGAGCTCTCTAATTAATTCCCCCTGCGATGTCGTGAGTACCACTAGAGGGGACGTTGATATTGGCTCTTCTTGTGAACACGGTAAACATAACCCCAGGTGAAGGCAAAACCGGTCTGTCCCAATCCGTCACTTCCAGTCATGAATAATGTTACTCAATAAATCAAAAAAACAGATGACAAACAACAGAAATGTTGAAACTGTTTGTGGTCGTTACAACACATATAATATCATCGATTTAGCTCTAAGGACAGAAAAGGCAGAACCTTGTTAATTTTTAATAGATGTGTCATCTGACTCTTCGATCTACTGAATATAACGATGAACTTTCTGCCAAACTGCACCAGAGGACACTGATGGTAAGCTTTGGACCTCCGCTGAAATCTGCTGAATGTTTTATATGAATTATGAAGATTTTAAACTGATTTTAAACTTTTCAGATATGACGATTAAACATTTGTAACAGAAGTATGAAGCTATTGAGATTAGATCTTTAGTTTTTTCTAGTCCAAAGGTATTCAGTTTTTGGTTTTTGTCAACTTTAGTCTTTTTATTCATTGTGTTATATAGAATGGTGTAAAGTTTTTATCATTAAATTCTGATTTTGTTGTTTTGCTCGGTTTTATTCTGATTTCTGAGGTTCTCCATTGTCTGATAGTACAGAGGACTGAAGTTTTCTTTTTCATGTGCGCAGGCTGTAAAGATGCGTGGGATCTCTGTTAGTTGTGCACTCGCAGC
>NW_024630136.1:0-1622 GCF_008729295.1 Plectropomus leopardus
AAAAGAAGAAATGGATTTTCAAATGCATCTGTCAGCCACAAAAAAAGGAAGTCAAGTCAACGTGATGACAAAATGCGTACCCTGATCTCTTTCCTTGTTTTGGGGTTGAACTTGGTGTCTTTTGACACTCCTGGGATGATGTAGAGCCGCACCAGCTGGTCAGTGATTTTCTGCTCTATGTACATGTCTTTGCAAATGATATTCTTGATATCAAAGCCCGTCTCCTCCAACACCTGAAATACAGACAGTTGTTTTCGACTATGAACTAAAAGCATTAATTCTACATGGCTTTTGATGATTTCGCTTGGCCAAAGTGAAGCAGGAAATAACACGAGACTCACTTCACGGACTGCACAGTCATGAGGAGCTTCATCCTCATTAACTTTCCCCTTTGGAAAGCCCCAGCCGGACTTGGCCAGGTAGCCCTGAACAAGCAGTGCCTGAGGAGAGAAGATACACCAGCTAGCTGCAGCATGTTGAGTGGTGTTATTGAACAGCATGAGGTGAACACTGAGGACTGTGTCAGGGCATGCTTCACATCAACAGTATCTCTCTTCTTAAAGTAACGGATAGTTCATGAGTTAACTTTTCAACCTAATATGAAAGGACAAGATTGTTTTTAAAAGTTTTTAAAAAAATGCATTAGAATGGGAGTGCTGCAGTGTCACGGGGCACCTGGCATCTATTCTGCAATGAGCTTTGTCTGTTGGGTTTTCTTTCTTTTCACAGCACCCAGAATTCTCCCCTGGGGATCAATAAAGGATTATCTAATTATTTTAGCTGAAAAATGTTCAACTTTAGGGTAAAAACACTATGCTCTACACTGGAGCCCATTGGTGGATGAGGTCACTCTGACAGTTTGGTTCGGTGCAGACACGGAAGTGAGGGATGTAAGCAAAGAGCTAAAGACCAGGTAAGACTGTTTTCTTCAGCAACTGAGCTCATTCATAGAAATGTTTCCTAATGGTTTGTGTTGTTGGACGAGTGTGAAAGAACAACGCACGTTTTCGAGTGTTTCATCCAGAATGATTGCTCCATAAGTAGGTACACCCATCTTGTACTCCTTCCACTGCTCCAGGACTTTCTGCACATCCTCCCCATGTGGCAACAGAAACGGACAGTGATGGAAGAGTTTGTCGTCGTCAAGGAAAATACCATCAAATGACTTCAAACATGAGACTGAGGAGGTGAGAAGAAAACCTAACCGCTGATGTGAAATCCCTGGTTTCTTTTAGGTGGTTGTTATTACAATGAAATATAAAAGGTAAAAATGCATTTCAAGGCTCAAAAGGGGATGCTTTGGAATGTGTGCAGTTAATATCAATATTAATTAATACATTCATGCTAAATATGGACAAAAAAGGTGAAGGTTATGTAACATCATTGACATGGAAGGATATCTGCTTTGGCAAAGTCTCTTATCCCACAGTGAGGAGCTCCTGGAGTGTTCTGCATGCAGAAGTCCAGGTAGAACCAGTGGGCCAGCTCAATCTGGAAGCACACCCGGATAGCATTGTCCCTCTCCTCCATCGTGCAGGATGAAACGGCTGGAGAAACACAGCAGAGCACTATATTTTAACTTTTGCAACATTTTCTGCCTTAGAATCTTATGTTGTACTTCT
>NW_024630137.1:0-3905 GCF_008729295.1 Plectropomus leopardus
TGGTGATTAAGAGTGGGGAAATGATGACGGTAATGATGAGGAAAAGAAGGAGGAGGAGGAGGAGAAGGAGGAGAGGGTGGAGAAGGAAGACATGATGAAGAAAAAATAGAGGAGGTACAAGAAAGAACTGTGAGCGATGTGACAGAGGGCAGACGGAGCAGGAAAGAGGAGATTCACCCTTCGGCTTCTCGCTGTCTCTTCTAGTTGACTCCACACACACTGACACACACACACACACACACAGACACACACACACACACACACACACACACACTCATCGCCGTCACTGCCTGGACTGCTCCACTGACTGTCTTTGGCCAGTTGGTGTCAGCTCAGTTTTTGTTTTGTTTTTTTGCCCATGGCTGCTGGGCATGACTGCGTGTTTATCAGCCAATGTCAAGCAGATACACGACAACAGACAAACACTGGAGGGAGGTAAGGGAAGATCGCTCTTATGTAAACCTTATGACACATTAAAACAGGATGGGTGGGACAAAACAATGAAGAGGGAGCTTTTCAGGGAGCTCATTTTCATGAAAGAGAAAGGGAATGGAGAGGACATGAAGAGCGAAATGATGAAATAAAAAGAGGAAAGGAGCCAACAGGGATGCTGACTCTTACTTTGTTCAGCAGGAGCTTAACACGAACGCTGATGGAGGTCAGAGGAGATATGGCCTACTTTTACTAAACCTAACAACGTGAAACACCAGGTCAGCTCTCTTTTTGGAATCGTGTCTCGACTAAGCAAAACGACAGGCCACTTGAGCTTTCCAATCAGACAATTATAGACATTCAGGAGCCGTGATAAGACTAAATCATAAGCTGAATGGCATTAATAAAGCCACTATACTCATTTCTTTATATATGAAAAGATGAATCACAATTGCGTTTCTTCTTTTGAAAGATGCAACTTGTGAGACATCATTTGAGGAAGGATCGCATGGTCACAAGGCAGAAAAATACCATAAACTCCTTCAGAATCCACAGTTTACCTCTTGTCCTCCGGCTGCTACAGGCAACTTTCACTAATGAATTGGAGCTTTTGTGATTCATCACAGTACAGAACAGATACAGAACAGTACAAATAAAGACATGATGTTCTGTGCAATATACAACGCAATAACAGACTGATGTGTTTATGTAGCATGGGTAAATGTGTACCAAACGGAGTAAGCAATACACATAAAATCCTTTATCAAAAATTGTAATATCAACAGATATTGCGGTAATTTTTCCGGGAAACATAACATAATAACAGAATCTTAATTCATATTTAATCAGGGCTGCCTGCTTCGACAGTTGGACGCTGTACATGAGCAGTGATTGACATCACTGACAGCAGCCTAAGAGATGCCTTTGCCCTGATTGATTGTTTTTGCTCACATGGCTTAGATTCTTGCAAATGCCATACGAAGCACTACGAGAAAGCAGAGGAATATGATTTTTTTTCACATGCTTTCTGTCCCACACTGTGTGGAAAAAGTGACAGCTACACCAGATATGCAAAAAATGTTATTTTTTATAAAAGTTACCCATTATAGCTGTAAAAGGAAAAAAAAAGAAACCTTAAGAGGAGCAACTGTGGAGGAATCTCTCTCCCTGGATGGACAGACGTACGATAGATGTCGTATGTAAACCAACATATTAAAATTACAGTACAGATGATCTAAATGATCGGGGACCCTTCTGTGCGGAGTTTGCATGCTCTCCCCGTGTCTGCGTGGGTTCTCTCCGGGGTCTCCAGCTTCCTCCCACAGTCCACGACATGCAGGTCAGGTTGTTTGGTCAGGCTCTAAATTGCCCTTAGGTGTGACTGTGAGCCTGTATGTTTGTCTGTCTATATGTGTCGGCCCTGCGATAGTCTGGCGACCTGTCCAGGGTGTACCCCGCCTTCCGCCCGATGACAGCTGGGATTGGCTACTGTAGCTGTATATATGCAGCAGTATTTGTATGTGTAAGTGTGTGTACCTGCAGACACTGCAGACAAAGCACTTTGGGTGGTACGTGCGTCCAAGAGCGGAGACCACCTCTCCCGTGATGAAGCTGTCACAGCGGTCGCAGCGTGTGCCATACAGACGCTGATAGTCTGCCGTGCAGATGTACTCGCCCTTCTTCTGGAAGAAGCCGGATCGCGCCAGATCACAGTTACACACTGCAGAGAGAACAGGTAAGAGGAAGTTAGACATTAGGACACTCAAAGCACGAATATGCAGTTGTGGATGAGGGAAACAACAGATGTTTCCAGTTTCTGTCATGTGCTCATAAAATCAAATGAAATAACATTCAGCAGCATTAAGTGTAATACAAGTCCTATTTGTCAATGTTTTGAGACATCGAATTGTTTTTTCAGTCCCTCCTTTCTACCTGTTTGTGTGTGCATGTGTGTATGTTTATGTTGTGTGTATGTTTGTCTTCACACATGACTTGCTAGGGGAGTTATTCCACTCTAGACAGTGGTGAGCCAATTTGCTCTGATGGGAATATAATGATATAATCAGTGGAAAAGTCATTTTGTGCTAAACAATGTGAGGAGGGAGACAAAACAACAGACCACAAGTTCCCAGCATCATCAGAGCATCGACTGCAGTCTCATTAAATACCAATGGAGAAGACACTGAAATAATTTTCTGTGTATGTACAAGGTGAGTGCCCAGTTTGTGTATGTGTGCGTGTATATTATATATCCTAACAATGCATGCTACAGCGCTTTGCCATGTAACCGAGAGTAAATTCCAGTGGGTGTAACAGTATAGCTAAGAGGTATTTTCACGGATCAGTGGACAGTGTGGTTGCTGCTCTCAGCCTGGTGTTCTCAGGCACTGTTCAAAGATTTCCCCGTGTAATCAGGAAGGCCGCAATCACTTGACCAATATGGTGACAGAAGAAAAGAAGGAAGATATATAAATAGCATAACTCATCATAATCATTCAAGTCAAGGTGGTGGGTCAAACAAACACAGGACTTTCCCCCAGGAGACTGGTGTTTCTGTGTGAACTTAAAGTTGTTTTAAGGGACACCGTCACCATGCAGTGTGACAGCAGCATTCGTGGGGCACTAAATAGTTAGTTATATGAACCATTGCATCCACATTTTTAAGATATATGAACTGCTGTACGAGGATACATTGCTATGTTAAAAAGATTTATTTTCTTCCACAATTTATATACAGTTGGTAGGCCAGCATGTATTCATGGCAGCAGAATGGTGTGCTTGTGTGTGGGATTGACACAAAAATAAACTGCTGTCTCTGCACTCAGTAATCAAGGAACATGTCACCCAGTGCAACAGTGTGGCTCATTGACATGTTTGGATTAGCTTTTGGACAACAATGGCGTTTTAGGGGACAGATGGATAAAAAACATCAAGCAAATATAGATTATGACCACATTCATTATTTACAGCAAAATGGATAACAATATATCAGCAAAATATCAGCATATCATCAATGGCACCTCATTACACCATAAACTAGGGTTTTGTTGATCATATTGTTTGATACATAATGTATGCATCATTTCACAGTAGCGGCCTATTGTTGATAATAGATTTTAAATAATAACAATATTTAGAGAAGCCATGTCCTTGGCTGACCTCTCAGAGCATGTTGGTGTGACATCACTCAGCTAGAATTTTAGAATCGTGATGGAACAGTCAGAAGAACTCTTGACCTGCCTTCACTCTGAACTCTGTTCATTTGTGCCAGAAAGATCGACCGTGTTCGACCACTCTCGAGACTATCGTTGAGTTTACGCTTGTTGAATTTGCATCGTCGCTTTGCCTGTTTTATTGTTCTGTCTTGTGACACAGCAACAATATCATAATGGAGTTTCTTGAAGGAGGAATCTACCGACCCATAAGGGTATGTGAGAAAGTTTTTGTCTTTACTGGAAAATCTGACAACTTGA
>NW_024630138.1:0-2918 GCF_008729295.1 Plectropomus leopardus
GGTGAGTGGGGTCATGTGATTGGACGTTGGCGTGGTGAGTGGGGTCAGGTGACGGGACGTTGGCATGGTGAGTGGGGTCAGGTGACGGGACGTTGGCGTGGTGAGTGCGGTCATGTGACTTCAGATCATCACGTCATTAAGTTTAATGATGAAATGAAAGAAAAAGAGGAAAATTGGTGCCAAATCTGGACGGCAGCACTGACCTTGGTTCCTCCCTTCATGGGGTTTCCCAGGTCACACACCACCATCTTGGTCTGGTTCTCCTTCTTGTAGGCGCAGGAGAGTCTGCTGAGCGTCTGCACACAAACGGACTCGTGGTCACGGTCTGATCTCCGATCGCAGTCGAGAAAATAAACGGGCCGAGTGTCCCGGTGAGGTTACCTGGCTGCGGACGACCCCGGTGAAGTCGGCCTGCTGCGGAGGGTAGACGTGGAGCTCGGCCTCGTACGCTCCCTCGCCTTTATTCTCGGCGCTGATCATCAGCGTCAGAGCGTTGTCGTCTCCGATGTAGATCTGCTCGCGGTCGCTGCAGGAGACGCCAGACGGTTAAACATTTTTCATTTCTAAGTTTTTTCTTAAAATATGTCTGAAAATGTTTTTCTGAAAAAAAAAAAAGATTTTCCTTTCTTGAACAATGACAAAAATTGGCATTTTTGTTTTCTTTTAAGCATTTTAAGGCATGTTTTTTTTTTTATTCATTAATTTTTTTTTAAAATCACAGCCAGAAACTCTAAAAACAGAAAGTATTTGAATTACCCTTGATCACCAAGGACACGGTCACACGGTCACACGGTCACGTGGTTACCATGGTCACCATGGTCACGCGGTCACATGGTTACCATGATCACGTGGTTACCATGGTCACCATGGTAACCATGGTCATGTGGTCACATGGTCTCTCACCTGGACACCGACAGCCTCAGGTCAGGTTTACAGATGTTATCTTCTCCACAGTCCAACAGGATGTGAGCCTGAGAGAGGAGATGAGGATAGAAGGAGACAAGGAAGGAAAGAAGGAGGAGGGGAAGCAAGGGAGGGAGGAAGGAGTGATGAAAGGAAGAAAGGAAAGAATGAAGGAAGGAACAAAGGATTGAAGAAGAAAAGGAAGGAACGGAGAAAGAAAATGAAGGTAGGAAGAACGGAGGAAGGAAGGAAAAAGGAAGAAAGAAAGGATAGCATGAATGAAGGAAGCACAGAAAGAAGGGAAGAGAGGGAAAAAGCAAGGGTATGAAAAAGAAAGGATTGATGAGAGGAAGGATGGAAAAAGGGAGTAAGAAACAATGGAGGAATAAAAGAGAGAGGGAAGAAAGGAAGGGAGAAGGAAGGAAATAAGGACAGAAGGAGGGAAAAGAGGGAGGAAGGAAGAAAGGAAAAAGAAGAGGTAAAAGAGGGAAAGAACGAAAGGATGATGGTTAGGGAGGAGGGAGGAAACAACAGGTCAGTCACACTGAACACACACACACACACACACACACACACACACACACAATCTCACACACACACACACACACCGTGTGTGTTACCTGCTTGGTGACGTTGGACGGCACCGACGTGTCGATGATGGGCAGCAGTCCGGTCTGATCTGCGGCTCGCTGGTAGTCCAGACTGTACTCCATCGTCACGGAGATCGGCGTGATCTTATCCCGAAACTCGCGGTCGTCCTGAGAGACACAGAGACATGTTTCAGCTCTTATTTTGAAAGGGTCAAACTCCATCCAGGACGGACCGTTTAAATGAAGAGGATCAAATTTAAAGCATAACACCACAGACATCCTCCTCTTGATGCCACATTCTTCTTCTTTGGTCATAGAGTGCGTTTGATTCGCTCACCCTGAGGAAGACGGGCTGCTCCTCGCAGGCCGGCGTTTTTCCGTTGGACACTGTCATGTTCTTTGAGTACTGGAAGGTGCTACCGTGCAGGAATAGGACACGTTTGGTCGCCTCCTTCTGCTTCAGACGGTCCAGCAGGAGGTCCACACGGAAATCTGAGGAGACAGAGACAGAGGTCAGGATGCAGAGTCCTGCAGTGTTCTGCAAAGTCTTGCAAGACACTGAGGGACGCTAAAGGACACTTTGGGACACCACAGGACACTATAGGATGCAGCGGGACGCTGCTGGACGCTGCTGAAATCACTGCTGAAAGGATGGATGTGTAGTGAATGTGTGTTGGAGGAGCAGAGAGGAGGAGGACTCACTGAGAGTAGAAGGGGCGCTGTGTCCACGGGCCGTCAGACAATACTTCACCTTAAAACTGAAACACAGACAGAGACAGAGAGACAAATAGACAGAGACAGAGACATAGAGACAGAGACAAAGTGAGACAGATAGACAGAGAGAGAGAAATACAGAGAGACAGAGACGTCACTGCAGCGCTCAGATGACATTAATAATAAGGTTATAATATAATAATATAATAATAATAATAAGGTTACAAAATCTCCTCTGTTTTGTTTAACCCTTTGAAACCTGGTCTGATCTCTTTCAGGAACATCAGAAGGCAACGAGAAATAACCCAAAAATGACCAAGAAACTAGTTAAAGTTGCGAGATAATTTCCTGGAAATTAGCAGAAAAAAAGTGCTGAAATAACAGAAATGCATATTTCTGTAGGATAAATTTAAATGTATAATTCCTGCTGCAGAGCAGGTCTGAGCCTCTGCAGCACAAAAACACCGAAAAACCGCCGTCAGGAAATAAATGAAGTCAGTGAACTCACCAGGACACCTGCGTGGAGGTACCAGGCAGGGTGCAGGTCTTGTCCTCCGGGTTGATGATCTGAGGCGTCATGTCCAACGTGGCGTTCACACTGATCACTGGACGAGCTCTGACACACACACAGAAATAAAGCAGAGGGGTAATTCATGCTCATTAGAATAATGATGCGCAGCAGAACGATGAGTCATAGACACTGGCAGAAAA
>NW_024630139.1:0-4434 GCF_008729295.1 Plectropomus leopardus
TCCTGAGACCACAAACCCGCATCCTGAGACCACAAACCCGCATCCTGTCAGACTGGAAATTAAAGGGAAGGCTTCCTGAGTAGGACGACCTGTTTTAAAGGCTGTCACTGGAGGGTCCTGAGCCAATATCGCAGGTCCCTGTCGGACAAAAGAGCCTGAGACGGTGTTGTTACAGACGGTCTGAGAGAAGATGAGCAATCAGGGGGAGCGGTGGCGGCGGCGGCGGCAGATTGCTCGGCTGCAGCCATTGATCTGCTTACACTGCGGGGGAGCTGCAAAGGGCAGCTATATATAGTGAGAAAGGTGTTCTCTTTCTCTGCTCTCGCTCTTATCTGACAGAGAATCTGAGTGTGAAGAGCATCAATTTAAAGTCCTCTCCACTCCAGAGTTCAACCGCATCGCCGCGGCTCCGCAGGTCGTTTTCATTCCGCCCCTCCAATAGAAACGCGGGGGCGTGCGGGGTTTGCCTTCCCATGTTCCCGGCGCTATTCGATCTCACTAACTGCGCCTCTGTGGTCTTTGCAGCGGGACTGATGGCTGCAGACTTTCAGAGAGGTGCGGCGGCGCCCGGGGACGACTCGGCTCTTCAGACAGAAACGTCAAGGAGGCGCACACACCTACACACCCAAACGCCCCCCGCACGCCGGCATCAAATCGATGGCGATCAGCGTAAGGACGGTCTCTGGGACACAAACTATTCATTGGCGGGATCGGGAGTTAATGGGGGAATCTGCGGGTGCTCGGAGCTGTCTAATTACTCCAATCAAGTTTTTTAATCGTGGTGATTTTTCATGGCCGAGGTGGCGGGAAGCTCCCCGCTCTGATCGATGTCGCCTGTCTCTCTCCGCCCAAATCACGGGCACTCTGCGGCTGAAGGAAGAGGCTTTCATTCGGCTCCACTTGACTCTGCCCTCTGAAGCGTTTCCCCTCATGCACCCGAAAAATGATTTGTCCCGGGGCAGGGGGGGGGGGGGGTAATAACAGGACTGTCTCATGTTTTTGTCCAAAGATAAATGACAATCTTTTTAGGGTTTGAGGATATTTGGGGCCTTTTTTTTTTTTTTTTAAAACAAGCTCAAATTTGAGCTTTTTTATGCACAAAACTTATAATTCTGGCCCCCAATAGAGCGCTGGGTGGCCCCCCAATCATTTTCTAATTCACAATAAAAATGAAGAAATTCACACTGAGAACTGTTTGTGTACTTTTAGCCTCCGTAAAACAGCATCAAAACAGAGCTTGTTTATAAAAAAGGTGCCAGAGGAGGATCCCCCACACCCCCCACAGAGGTCCTCACTAAGACCCTAATGTCCGAAAATCCTATAAACATCCTAAAATCGTAGAAAAGTCCTAAATCCTATAAATGTCCTAAAATCCTAAAAAAAAAAACTCTGGAGATACAGAGAGCTTTGTTTGCATTAGTTCACTCTAAAGGGTTAATTTGTGACTTCAGAGCTTCCAAAAAACAAATTGTTTTCAATGTACTACACGCTAACTCGACTTTTCAGGATTCAAATATCGATCCCACTAATCGTCCAGGACGATAATTTGTCGACCCCGACTCACGGCTTTTGTAGTAAGTTTGGATTTCTGGCCCTTCTAGAGTTAAAGGTCATAGGTCATTTCTGGCTTTAGCTGGCGTCGACAGAGATCGCTGCGGGCGCCAAAATCCTCGCCGTCGTCAGCACAAAGGGAGGAGAGTGGCCTGCAGCCGTGGCGTCTGTTTGTCTCCTCTCTGAGTCTCTTTCATCCTTTCGCCCGTCGCACAGCGGCGCTCCATCAACGACGGCTGAGAGCGTGCAGGGACTGCCGGTCGGGACGCGGCTAACGCACGGCGACGTGCATGGAAAGCCATGAATATAAAGTGCGTGCTTGTGGCCTCCTTTTGTGCTGAGTTGACACCTGCTGGGCTGAGAGATTGCCGTACAGCGGGGACTCGACGGCGCCGTCACACCGGCCGGCTTCCTGTCTGCCGGGCCGTCTTCCAGCGACTCTCCGCCGCACCTCTCCTAATCTCATTCTCCACGCCGCCGACGTGCCGATAACACCCAACTCACAACACACAGCGTCAGCTGCTATTTTTAATCAGAGAGAGAAAACACGAATCAGACTGATGTCCACGCCGTGATGAGCCGCCGGTTAACCCTTTAGGACCCGCTCTGATGCCACACACACACATAAACACACACACGGCTCTGCACACAAAATGCACTTTTCAAAATCAAGCTTTAAAATAAACATTATACATTAATGTTATTTTCTACTTTTTTGACACTGGGTTTTTTATTTTTCTCTTCCTTAAAAAAAATGTGGACTATTTTTTTTCTTAAAAAATGTTTTTCTATTTTTTTTCTGTAAAAATGTTGCCAGAAAAAAATAGCTGATTAAAAATGGAGATACTTTTCTTTAATATTTTTTGCCAATTTTTTGTTTTATTTTTTAATAAACATCAGTCCTAATCTTAAATACCAAATATTCACTAATTTTCAGAATTTTAACTCTTTAAATCCCAGGGTTTTGTCATGATGCCACTGTGTTTTTGGGTCGATTTTTTTTACTATCCAGCCTGAAATTTGTTGATGATTGGCAGCAACATTGATTTTTACACTTTTTTTTGTGCAGTGTCAAATACTCACACTCATACCGCTCTGCACGATAAATGCACTCAAAATCAAACTTTAAAAAAAATATGATACATAAAATTATTTTCTACCTTAGGAGTTTTTTAGGTTTTTAGGACATCAGTCCTAATCATAAATATCAAATAATTATTTAATTGTCAGAAGTGGTTTTTACATGAAAAAAGACAAATTTTCAGTATACTACATGCTCGGTAGATTTGTTGTCGTTGTTGTCGCTGTTGTTGTTGTTGTTGTTGCTGTCGTTGTTTTAATGCGCTCTCAGTGGTTCTCAGAAGAGCTACAAACTATTTCAGCTCGTGCGTCGAGTCTGCAGCTCTGGGTATTTGGGCGCGTTCTCTACCTTCATCCAAAAAACTCCTCTTTGTTGTCTTGCAGTGCAAACTCGCTGCATGTCGGCCACAGAAACCGGCATCATGTATTCTGAGTGCAGACAGACGATGTTAGCGGGACGACGACCCGAACAAAAAAAAGACAAAAGAAAAGCTGCACAGCATTTGAATGTTGATTCAGAACTCCAAAGTTATGAATGAGGCTTGAAAGCTTCATAATATCTGCTGCAGCCCTCCATTATTGGTTATAAATAGACGCCGGCTATCACAGCGTTTTTTACCACGCTGCTAAAAATGATCATCTGAACAAAGCTCAGCTGCTGCGCTCCGTTTCTGACGACAAACACAGCCTGGTGTATTTACTACACTCCTCTGCAGGGGCTTGTTTTTTTCTTTTCTCTACAGTATTGGGAGAAAAAATGACTTTTGGCAGCGAACAGATTTTGAATGTAATGTTTTGGTGCAGCTTGTGAACTCGTTGCCCTGCAGGAACGTACCTGTCAGCATCGAGCGCTCCGCCGCACACAGAACGCTTTCATGGCTGGCACGCCAACCAGCTCCCCGAAAACCGACCGGTGAAAGAAAGATAAACAACTCAAATCGGTGATGTCGTCTGACATCAGGCGCCCGTCGCAGCTGCAGCGTTCACTCTCTGGAGCGGCGCCACTTTTCTTCAACTACTTCCTAAACTTTTGAGTACTGAGCAAATTGGCTTGATTTCTTTAAAAAGAAAAAAAGGCAACAAGCAAGTGGTATAAAATGTTTCACAAACTGCAAGAAATTTGTAGATTTAGAAACATTTTTTTAAATGCTGTCTAGGGGAAAAAAAGAAAAAGCTAGGGAAACTATATTTATGGCTAATTAAAGATTACTCTGCATATGTAAAATTATGTTGCAGCATTAACGTTTTAATAACTTTTTTATTACTAATTTTGAAGATTCTTTCAGGTCATTTCCTTTTTTTAAAATTCTATTTATTATTTTTTGTCTATGTTCATTTATTTATTTCAGTAGTTTTCAGGAAATTTTCTTATACATTGACTGTGACAGGTCACCTAGTGGAAATAGCATGTATTTCCTCCAGATGCCAAATATGGTCAAAATGACCTCATCAGGTGGAAAATAGTCAAAATGACAAATTTCAAGTCAAAAGCCCAGAATGACACCCAGAAATAATACAAGTCCTGTTTTTCTGCTCTGATGGCTGTGGGATCAAAAATGTCAGTTTGAATGGGTTTCAATGGAGCATTTTTGGACCTGAACAGTCTGAATGTAACTATTTAGTTTCCACAGTGTATTTTAGACTTATTGTAGGAGCTGAGCTGCAAATTCACTGATTACACTCAAATACACAATCTGGACTACATTTAGGACACATGCATCAACACACACACAATTATCCAAAAAAATGAAGACTGAAAAGTGCATAAAAATGCAGCAAACAGTCCCTAAGGGTTAACTATCA
>NW_024630140.1:0-1822 GCF_008729295.1 Plectropomus leopardus
GCGTGGGGACGTAACGTACGCATGACGTAAGAGAGCAAAGGTCAATGTGGTTCCCAGAATCCTTTGCGTTGTAGTTTTTGTGGTATTTTTGACAAAAATTAAATTTTTAATCATTTGGGGAGTATTTAATAGAAGGGCTGCATTCAGGAAAAGACATGCCAGATAAATAAAGTATTTTTGAAAATTAAAAAACAAAACATAAAATAAACAGAAATACATTTTCACATAATTTGTTTCAGTAACCAGCAATTAATAAAAGACATAACTGAATATGTACATCATCAGTTCCTTACTTTTAATTACTTTTTTAGACTTTCCTGAATTAAAAGCTTTTCCTATAATCTCTACTTAAATACACTTTACCCCGGACATACCACTTATGTCTTACAATGCTCCATTTTAGTTAAAAATTCCCACATTGTTTTCACATTTTTCTTCTGTGTTTTATTTAATGTTTTTAATTTGAATTTAATGATTTTATTTAAGATTTTTTTGGGATCCCCCTTAGGTGTAAAGCACTTTGTAACATTTGTTTTGATAAGTGCTAACTGTTTTATTATCATCATCATCATCATTATTATTATTACTATTATTATTATTATTGTCATTATCATCATCCTCATCATTACTACTATTACCATAATCAACAAATAGGCAAATAAATATTCTCAGCAGATGATGAATGAAAGGCCAAACAGTAACAGGAACATATTGCAATTAATTTAAACGCAAACATTATATCTAGTAAATTAAATAATAAAACGTCAGTCATTAAAACAAAAAAGTAAAGAGATATAATAATATAATATCAGTCAACAAATAAAAAGTCCAATAAGGATCCCTGCACAAAAAACAAACAAAAAAAAAACGCCTTGATTTTAACTGCAGTGTTGAGATGTAGGAAAACTGTTCGTCACTAGATGTCGCACACATTGTATTATTTACGGCGGTCTGTCATTATGCAGAGCTGATCAGTGTCACCGAGAGGATGAATGTGCATTTACTGGGCTGTCACTTGATTTCACTGAGAATTACAGAGTGAATGTATATCTTCTCATCATGCGTGTCACCGCGTGTTTTTAATGTAATACAATCACTTGCAAAATATCTGCAATGCAATAATTTCCTTTACGGCCAAACAGCAGCGACTCCACATATTAACCCTCAAACACCTGGATCGACAGTTTTCTTGCGCTGCGTTCAGACATCTTTCACTAGCATTTAAATCTTTAAAACCTGAAAAAAAAATCCGAGCCATGGAAGGAAATGATAGTAAGCGACACAGTAAGGTATGTCCAGCATTTTTTTTTTTTTTTTTTTTGCTTTTTATGCTAAAAGATTACATGGAAATTACCCCAAAATTGGCTGTGGAAGTGTATTAGATATTATCTAAATACATGTATAAATATTTAAAAGAAATACGGAAAAAGTTCAGAAAACTTTATAATTCTATGTTTAAAATTATGTTGCATGTTATGTATATTTCGAATAAATAAACACACAATAAACAATACATATATAATTATTATACGTTTATTTTCGGGTAACTTATTTATTCTACTAAATCTGCTCTGCTGAATGCGACACACCAAAACACACACACACACACACACACACGTGCGGAATGTGCGGAATATTCCGCAGCATTTTTCCGGAGCTCCCAGCTGAGCTCCTTCAGCTGCACCTCAGGTTTGGCCTTCAGCTTTAATGCTTACAGCTTCCTCTGGAGTCCGCAGAGTTATGGGCCTAATAAAACTCTCTCACACTCACACACTCACACACACACACACACACACACACACACACACACACACACTGTACG
>NW_024630141.1:0-1101 GCF_008729295.1 Plectropomus leopardus
ACTGACTTAAAACAAAAACAAAAAAAACCCAACCAAAAATCCCAAAATACATGAGATCAAGAGAGGAAAGGCGGGGGGCCCACAGAGACCGCCTCTGCATAGGGCCCCTGCACACGGCATCATAGATCTAGACATCGTAGAGAAGTTACAGCCAATCGGAATAGAAAAAGGATCCGAACCGATTAAGAGATGTTGTTATTTGCCACGTGGAGGCTGTAGTGATGATGGCTGACTCTGTAGAAAATCCGCTCCAGTAAGGACCATCTGGTACCAGGTGTGATGTACCCGTTGGTGACCCCCACACAGCGGAAGCCCAAACGCATGTAGAGCTTGTGAGCCGCTGGCGTGTACGCTGTGGTTCCCAGGAAAACAGAGGAGTATTTGTGAGTGACAGCAAACTCCAGCAACTTCTGTCCCAGCGCAATGCCGACTCCATGTCTACGACAGCTCTGGTCAACAGACATCCGCCGCAACTCCACAGCACCTTCTGACTTCTGCTGTCCATCTGCTGCCACCACACCCACCACCTCGCCCTCGAGCACTGCCACCCACATACAGGAATCTGGTGGTTTCATGTAATACCCTTCGATGTCTGCCATGTCTGTGCCCATGGCCCGCTCCAGGTAACCATGGATCACGCGTCTGCTGTAGAGGTAGCGCCCACACAGAATAATAACAGGGAGGAGTACTATCATCCACCAACATGCGGTTATGACATAACATACAAGTGTCATAGCAGTGTAGAGCAGGAGACTCTCAGGATGAT
This sequence comes from Plectropomus leopardus, assembly GCF_008729295.1. Taxonomy (NCBI): domain Eukaryota; kingdom Metazoa; phylum Chordata; class Actinopteri; order Perciformes; family Serranidae; genus Plectropomus; species Plectropomus leopardus. Next base: position 767 of record NW_024630141.1, read on the forward strand.
GTCTCAAGCCTCTAAAGGCAGTATCTGTTACCATCTCCATCAGCCCGTCATTAAAGATCCGATGAACTTCCGTTTTGTCTGCAGGTTCAAACTCACGCACAACTAGAGTTTGAGGTCTGTTTTGTGCTTTTAGTCCTTTGCCATGTTTTTGGACATCTTTTCTCTGTACTTTTTCCGCCATATCTAGCTTAAAAAAATGTGATCAAATCCCGAAGACGCAGAGACTGGAGACTTTTTGTTGCTGTCTGTTACGCACAAGTTTCTCTATATAGTACAGATAGCAGGCCTATGGTGCCCCACAGGTTTTACAGATGTTTTTAGAGAATCCCTACAGA
>NW_024630142.1:0-1362 GCF_008729295.1 Plectropomus leopardus
GTTTTAATAATCACTTGCAGCAGGTAAAACATACAGCGGCTAGATGCCGGCAGGGTAGAGACGCCTGAAAACACATACTGCGCATGTGCGGAACCACGGCAGCTGTAGAAGGTCAAAATACGAATATTACTGTCAACAGTCAATATTCTACACTAACATTCCAATAAACTATGCACAACACAGAAAAAAAATCTTGAAACAGTGAGTCTACATAAATCCTTGTGCTTCCATTTGTTGTGAAGGTAGCTATATATTTTGTTACATGAGATGCCTACTCACCTTCATTGATGAAATCCAAAAAGGTGAAACCTGACTGTAATCTGACGTACTTTCTGGTACTCCGGTATTTCACCTTCAGCAACATGACGACATCTTGAAACTGCACCTTGTAGAAAAGAAATCTAGCTGTTTAGCTTCCTCAGGAGCCAAGTGGTCAAAAAAAAACAAACACATAAAAATGTCCTCCAAACAAAGCTATTATAATCTTAATTCTGAAAAAAACAGTTAAATTTCCCCAATGACCTGCACTATGGCAAAACGAAATAATTCAGGACTCTTTCTTTCTAGAGAGAAAAAAAAAACAGTTCTGAAAATCTTAGTGCTCAATATAACATTTAGCTTCAAAATTACTCAACCATCCAAGCCTAGAAGCCTACCAGAGGCTATATGCAGAGTTCAGTGATCTGCTGATGACATTTCTAATGTCACAGAGTTTGCCGCTAATGCTGCTCTTCACACATATTTGTGGTGGGCTCCAGACTTTATTCTGCCCCGCCACCGTTTCACACAGCCAAGGACAGGCGCATGCGTGCCATATAACCAACATGAGTTTACCACCACACGCATGTACATACTATTGTAAATATTAGTTTATCCATTTTCTTATTAATTTGTGCAACCCCGTAACCCCCCAACTGCATAACTAACCCTTAACCAACACTGTATTTGACAACGACCATGACTCCAACCCCCTCCCCCACCACACCGACGGTAGCACTGTCATTTTGTGAGAAACACTGGCCACCATTTGCCTAAAAATCGTTATTTAACCCACCACTGGGCATCTAAATTACATTGAAACACGCTATACTTACTTTAGCTGTCCATTTGATACTCTATCGGAGAAAAATGTGCCCCTTAAATGATTATAGCTTACTGCTTGTTAGCTAGCAGTAGCATGTTAAGCACATTAGCATTTGCTCAACCTGCTTCAATGACACATATCAATCGCTTCACACCCCACTAGACGTTAACACGCGACTTTATATAAGGATTAACAGCCTGTACAAGTAAATATATTTGGTTCTTACCTTTTTAAAACGTACCAACCACTGTCTTTTCCTCTGTCATGTCAATGAGCGA
>NW_024630143.1:0-2699 GCF_008729295.1 Plectropomus leopardus
TGTTTTTGGGATATGCCATTTTTGGACATTTTTGCCATACTATAGCCTTGCTTTTTGGGTCAGTTTTTCAACATGCCATATTATGGAGATTTAGCGTGTTTTCGCAAGTTTCTGTGCTATGGCGTGTTTCAGCATGTTATTTTATGTGTTTTTAAGATGTTTTCAACTGTTTTTGCGACATGCCATTTTTGGACATTTTTGCCATACTATAGCCTTGCTTTTTGGGCCATTTTTCGTCATACCAAATCATAGTGTTTTTGGCTGTTTTTGCAACTTTGAATGCTATGGCGTGTTTCAGCATGCTATTTAATGTTGTTTTAAGCTGTTTTCAGCTGTTTTTGCGACATGCCATTTTTGGACATTTTTGCCATACTATAGCCTTGCTTTTGGGGTCATTTTATCGACATGCCATATTATGGAGATTTAGCGTGTTTTTGCAAGTGTCTGTGCTATGGCGTGTTTCAGCATGTTATTTAATGTTGTTTTAAGCTGTTTTCAGCTGTTTTTAGGACATGCCATTTTTGGACATTTTTGCCATACTATAGCCTTGCTTTTTGGGGTCATTTTTTCGACATGCCAAATTATGCTGTTAATGGCTGTTTTTGCAACTTTGAATGCTATGGCGTGTTTCAGCAAGCTATTTAATGTTGTTTTAAGCTGTTTTCAGCTGTTTTTCGAAGGTGTCATTCTTTTAAAATTTTTGCCATACTATAGCCTTGGTCCTTTTGCATCACTTTATGCTATTGCCTGTCTCAGCACGCTATTTAATGCCCAAAAAACGCCGTAGTATAATATGTCAAAAAAAGTCAGATTTTGATCGCTCCTCAAAATGGCTGAAAACCACATATTTTAGCCTGTAGAGACCCCCCCCCCCGGAAAGGAGACATCAACACGATGATCAAAAGAGACGATGGACTCAGAGCATGTTTGGCACAAAGAAAATGGTTTATTGGAAACTACTACTAGGACCAGAAATTCACAATTTTGGAAGAAGTTGGGATGAGGGGGTTGTGCCAAATAAACTCAAAGAAATACAATAAAACAGGGTCTATTCTGAATCTGGTCTCGAAAACAAAACTCAAACAAAACCTGACTCTTATCTAAAAAAACAAGCTTAACCAAAAATAAATACAGAGGTGGCACCAACCCTAAAATCTAGTGTTCATAGACAATGATACCTACCTGAGTGAAAAATTTATACAGTACCCAATCTTACCCATGTCCACACCCTCATTCCATCAGCCTAGTTAACGAAGGTAACTCCAGGTGTTTGGCAGTATTAAACACAACAACCAGCAGCTCCAGCAGGAAGAGAGAGCGATCACTGCAGGCAAGGTCCTTTTATAAGAGAGCCCTGGGTGTGACTGGCCAGTCCGAAAGTACCCACACTATCCGGGTGCAGGCCAATCAGGTTTATAGCACCTGAGAGCAAAGAGGAGGATAAGAGAGTTAGAGTTGTAGAGTCCCATTATAGTATACAAAGTGGAAACAAAGGCCAAAAATGTCCAACAAAGTCATAATTTCGCATGTTGAAAAAATGGCCAAAAACACCATAGTAAAGTATGTCGAAAAAAGTCAAATTTTGACTGCTCCTAGAAATGGCTGAAAACCACATACAATAGCTTATAGAAATGTGTTATAGTATACAAAATGGAAATAAAGGCCAAAAAGGTCCAAAAAAGTCACAATTTAGCATGTTGAAAAAATGGCCAAAAACGCCATAGTATATCCATCCATCCATCCATTTTCTTCCGCTTATCGGGGGTCGGGTCACGGGGGCAGCAGCCTAAGCAGGGAAACCCAGACTTCCCTCTCCCCGGCCACTTCATCCAGCTCTTCCCGGGGGACCCCGAGGCGTTCCCAGGCCAGCTGAGAGACGTAGTCTCTCCAGCGTGTCCTGGGTCTTCCCCGGGGCCTCCTACCGGTGGGACGTGCCCTGAACACCTCACCAGGGAGGCGTCCTGGAGGCATCCTAATTAGATGCCCGAGCCACCTCATCTGGCTCTTCTCAATGCGGAGGAGCAGCGGCTCTACTCCGAGCTCCTCCCGGATGACCGAGCTTCTCACCCTATCTCTAAGGGAGAGCCCAGCCACCCTACGGAGGAAACTCATTTCGGCCGCTTGTACCCGCGATCTTGTTCTTTCGGTCACTACCCAAAGCTCATGACCATAGGTGAGGGTAGGAACGAAGATCGACTGGTAAATCAAGAGCTTTGCCTTTCGGCTCAGCTCCCTCTTCACCAAGACAGACCGGTGCAGAGTCCGCATTACTGCAGACGCCGCACCGATCCGCCTGTCGATCTCCCGTTCCATCCATCCCTCACACGTGAACAAGACACCCTTTTCCGTCTGAGAACCATGGTCTCGGATTTGGAGGTGCTGATTTTCGTTCCAGCCGCTTCACACTCGGCTGCGAACCGATCCAGTGAGAGCTGAAGGTCGCGGCCCGATGAAGCCAACAGGACCACATCATCTGCAAAGAGCAGAGACCTAATCCTGAGGTCACCAAACCGGACCCCCTCAACACCCTGGCTGCGCCTAGAAATTCTGTCCATAAAAGTTATGAACAGAATCGGTGACAAAGGGCAGCCCTGGCGGAGTCCAACCCTCACCGGAAACGAGTTCGACTTACTGCCGGCAATGCGGACCAAGCTCCGGCACCGGTCATACAGGGAACGGACAGCCCATATCAGGGAGTC
>NW_024630144.1:0-3149 GCF_008729295.1 Plectropomus leopardus
CTGTGTCTGTGACTCTGTGTCTGTGACTGTGTCTGTGACTCTGTGACTGTGACTCTGTGACTGTGACTGTGTCTGTGACTGTGACTGTGACTCTGTCTGTGACTGTGACTGTGACTCTGTGACTGTGACTCTGTGACTGTGACTCTGTGACTCTGACTGTGTCTGTGACTGTGACTGTGACTGTGACTGTGACTCTGTGACTGTGACTCTGTGACTCTGACTGTGTCTGTGACTCTGTGTCTGTAACTCTGTGACTGTGACTCTGTGACTGTGACTCTGTGACTGTGACTGTGTCTGTGACTGTGTCTGTGACTGTGTCTGTGACTGTCTGTGACGCTGTGACTCTGGATCTAAGCAGCAGACGATGACTCTGACGTGTAAAACTGTGTTTTATTTAAGATTTGTGAGTAAATATAAAATCAATAAGCAGTGATTGATGCCCTGAGCGGCTGAGAAACAGCGCCGGCTAGTGGCTGTTAGAGGAGCTGCAGCTCAGCGCACAGCAGACATGAGATCAGTCTGATCGGCGACCATCGATCCGATCGGCGACCATCGATCCGATCGGCGACCATCGATCGGAGTGTCGGTTTAAAACGTCCTCACAAGGACAGGAAGTGTGTCAGAGGTCAGTAGAGCTTCATGGAGGCGGCGAACAGCTCGCTCAGGTCCTCCTCGGTGTGTTCTCTGGGAGACAGTTTGGTGACTCGCTCCTGAAACACACAACAGGAAATAAAACATGACCTCAGGAGACGCAGCTTTATGTGTGCAGCACATTTCAAACAGGGCAATAAAATCTGAAACATAAGAAAGGATCCAGACTTACAATAGGGTAGGGGGGGGGGGGGGTCGTCTGCTCCTCCACTGAAGCCACAATAAAAACATCCGTCCCTCCCCAGTGATTACAAATATGATTACAAATACTATTCGACATTCCTCCCCCTTTGTGCACCACTCCCTCCCCTCTCATAAATAACGGTCCCTGAGGGGTTGTGAGGGTCCGTGAGGTGACCCACCTGAGGGATGGTCCCTTTGACCAGTGCCGGGATGTCGTCTTTACTGTATCCCACTGCTCCCAGCCCATCCTCCACACGCAGGTCAAACAGAAACTGACGCAGCGTGTCGGCCAGAACGGCACCTGCATCCTCCCTCTTCACCTGACGGACATCTGCACCTGAACGCACCACAGAACAGGTGAAGTGGTCAACAGGTAAAAGCGTGAACAGGTAAACAGGTAAAAGGGTGAACAGGTACCAAGGATCTCTGCGGCCTCCAGGTGGCGCTCTGGACACATCGGTGCTGTGAAGTTGAAGACAGCCGGAGACGTGAGGACAACTGAGAGACCATGAGGCTGGGGACACAAACACACACACAAACACACACACACACACACACACACACACACACACACACACACAGCTTTATAGTTTTAGGCAGCTCAACTCTACAGACAAACATATTCTTTATGAACTTTTCATCTTTGGTGTTTTGAAATATCGAACCTTAATATTTTATACAGCAGATTTAAAAAATAAAAATGAGATTAACTGCATTTATTTACTGATCTTGATGTAATCTTTGAAAATCACAGAGTTAAAAACAGGATGATTGTGATCACAGCTTTGTTCAGTGGCGTTCCTCAGGGAATGTGCTCGGGTCCTCTGAAGTTCTCCAGTTTAACATTTCAGGTGTTTTTCTCATTCAAACCAATGAAAACTGATGACTCAACAGAATGAGAATATTTTCTGTTTGTAATTCAACTCTTTTCTTCAGATGAGCTGAGCGTTGTTTCGGACCTCTGATTCTGTTTGAACGAACAGACATGAGAGCCGAAGAGGAACAACCTCATTTTAAGGTGACAAAAACTTTTTACAACATTTTTTTCCCAGTGGGAACATTTTGACAGAGTCACATTTCAGCTGATATTTGGAAACCAGCCATCACGCCGTCACATTCCCATCACTCACCACCAGAGGGTGCTCCACGCTGTAACCCTTTGCTGAGTGCGTTTTCACGTTACCAGCGATCGGATACGACATCCCATGACTGCAGACAAAAACATCACAATTGCAATTTGAAGGAAATTTTTGCCAAGCTTATTATTATTTCATCCCATGTTTTCGAAAACAACAACAATATGCACTGATTTGAACGCAGCACAAGGAAACTGATGTCGATCCTGGTTTCAAAGGGTTAAATCCCGAAGCCAGTGATCCCCCTAAATTGGGGATTAATTAACAGATAATACCCTTAAAACGGACGGAATAACAGAAAAGTTCTTACCACAGATGAACTCCAGCGTTTCCGAAGCCGATGCCAGCGAACACGCTGGCCAGGTGCATGCTGGACCGAGCCTCCAGATCCTCAGGGTCCCGCACGGCTCTGTGAATGAACAAACAAACAAACAAACAAACATACAAACAAACAGACAGACAGACATACAGGCAGACAAACAATCAGATCTGGTTAATGATGTGAAAGTTTTCTTTTTCGTAATATGAAAATTTACTACAAAGTTCTCACAGCCCAGAAAGTTTCATTTACAGGTGGTAAAAATCTCGATGTATATGTTTTGTTTTTCTTTTAGTCATAACAATTTTAGTTATTTTCAACAGCTTTTCAACCAAACATGAACAGACTTGTGTTTGAGTGACCAACATTGTATAGGATTATTTGTTTGGAAAATCTTTGGTCTTTTCATTTCTTGAGTAATTTTTTTCTAAAACTGATGAGAATCCTGGTCTGGATTCTTTTCATAAACTGCATTCTGAAAAAACTCAGAATGATTCAAACAACCTCAAATGATTCAAACACAAACAAACACAATAAACCCTAAAACCCGCAGAGATCGTAGTTTAAGTGAGGAGAGCAGCAGCTGTGGATCAAGTTGGAGCTCCTCAGGGATCCTGTTCGGCTCCTCTGAGGTTCTCAATCAGTTCATATTTACCTCCAGATGAGCTTTACTCACCGCTTCATGTACTTGGCAACCACGTTGAGGGCGTGGCGGGACCAGACATCACTGATGGGGTTGCTGCCCTGGTAGGCGGGGCGGTTGAGGGGGTTGGGGGGGCAGGGGCTCCTCTGGTTGTAGGGCAGAGCTGTGTATGACTCCAGAGCATGACTGCAGGAAAAACAGACTATTATTAATAATG
>NW_024630145.1:0-2302 GCF_008729295.1 Plectropomus leopardus
ATTTTACGCTGTTCCCAGCTGTTTTCAGCTGTTTTTGAGACATGTCATTTTTTGACATTTTCGCCATACTATAGCCTTGGTTTTTCTGTCAATTTTTCAGCATTCCATTCTATAATGTTATTGGACATTTTTGCAAAATTCTATGCTATGACATTTCTTAGCACAATATTTAATGCGGTTTCCAACTGTTTTTAGCTGTTTTTGGGACATGTCATTTTTTGACATTTTTGCCATACTATAGCCTTGCTTTTTGTGTCAATTTTTCAACATTCCATTTTATAATGTTTTTAGCCATTTTTGCAAAATTCTATGCTATGGCGTGTCTTAGCACGCTATTTCACACGTATTCCTGCTGTTTTTAGCTAGTTTTTGGCATATCATTTTTTGACATTTTTGCCATACTATAGCCTTGCTTTTTGGGTCATTGCTTAAGCATGCCATATTATGGTGTTTTTTTGGCCCTTTTTGCAAAATTCTATGCTATGGTGTGTCTTAGCACGCTATTTTACGCTGTTCCCAGCTGTTTTCAGCTGTTTTTGAGACATGTCATTTTTTGACATTTTCGCCATACTATAGCCTTGCTTTTTGTGTCAATTTTTCAACATTCCATTCTATAATGTTATTGGACATTTTTGCAAAATTCTATGCTATGACATTTCTTAGCACAATACTTAATGCGGTTTCCAACTGTTTTTAGCTGTTTTGGGGACATGTCATTTTTTGACATTTTTGCCATACTATAGCCTTGCTTTTTGTGTCAATTTTTCAACATTCCATTTTATAATGTTATTGGACATTTTTGCAAAATTCTATGCTATGACATTTCTTAGCACAATATTTAATGCGGTTTCCAACTGTTTTTAGCTTTTTTTGGGACATGTCATTTTTTGACATTTTCGCCATACTATAGCCTTGCTTTTTGTATCAGTTTTTCAACATTCCATTTTATAATGTTTTTGGCCAGTTTTGCAAAATTCTATGCTATGGCGTGTCTTAGCACACTATTTAATGCAGTTTCCAACTGTTTTCAGCTAGTTTTGGGACATGTCATTTTTTTGACATTTTTGCCATACTATAGCCTTGCTTTTTGGGTCATTTTTTCAACATGGCATATTATGGTGTTTTTGATTATTTTTGAAAAAATTCTATGCTATGATGTGTCTTAGCATGCTGTTTAAGGCAGTTTCAATCTATTTTCAGCCGTTTTTGGGACATGTCATTTTTTGACATTTTCGCCATACTATAGCCTTGCTTTTCATTTCAAATTTTGAGCATTCCATTTTATGATGTTTTTTGACATTTTTTTCAAAATTCTATGTTATGGCGCGTCTTAGCACACTATTAAACAAGGTTTCCAACTGTTTTTAGCTGTTTTTGGGACATGTCATTTTTTGACATTTTCGCCATACTATAGCCTTGCTTTTTGTGTCAGTTTTTCAACATTCCATTCTATGATGTTATTGGACATTTTTGCAAAATTCTATGCTATGGCGTGTCTTAGCACGCTATTTTACGCTGTTCCCAGCTGTTTTCAGCTGTTTTTGAGACATGTCATTTTTTGACATTTTCGCCATACTATGCCTTGCTTTTTGTATCAGTTTTTCAACATTCCATTTTATAATGTTTTTGGCCAGTTTTGCAAAATTCTATGCTATGGCGTGTCTTAGCACACTATTTAATGCAGTTTCCAACTGTTTTCAGCTAGTTTTGGGACATGTCATTTTTTTGACATTTTTGCCATACTATAGCCTTGCTTTGTAGGTCATTGCTTCAGCATGCCATATTATGGTGTTTTTGGCCCTTTTTGCAAAATTCTATGCTATGGCGTGTCTTAGCACGCTATTTTACGCTGTTCCCAGCTGTTTTCAGCTGTTTTTGAGACATGTCATTTTTTGACATTTTCGCCACACTATAGCCTTGGTTTTTCTGTCAATTTTTCAGCATTCCATTCTATAATTTTACGCTGTTCCCAGCTGTTTTCAGCTGTTTTTGAGACATGTCATTTTTTGACATTTTCGCCATACTATAGCCTTGGTTTTTCTGTCAATTTTTCAGCATTCCATTCTATAATGTTATTGGACATTTTTGCAAAATTCTATGCTATGACATTTCTTAGCACAATATTTAATGCGGTTTCCAACTGTTTTTAGCTGTTTTTGGGACATGTCATTTTTTGACATTTTTGCCATACTATAGCCTTGCTTTTTGTGTCAATTTTTCAACATTCCATTTTATAATGTTTTTAGCCATTTTTGCAAAATTCTATGCTATGGCGTGTCTTAGCACGCTATTTCACACGTAT
>NW_024630146.1:0-1121 GCF_008729295.1 Plectropomus leopardus
GATCAGCAAAGCACGCCCAAAAACACTGACAGCCATCAGCTGAATGTGACTTTTTCAAAGATATTTTACTCACATTTCACATTAATGGAGATGGACTTAGATCTTGCTGCCCCCACTTTGTTCACAGCTTTACAGTAATAGTTTCCTGCATCAGAGGACTTGATGGACGTGAAGACATTTTCACTGACAGCTTGACCATTCTTGTACCAGGTATAAGTAGCTGCTGGATTAGCATCACTGCTGCAGCTCAGAGTCACTCTGCTGTTCTCTCTGATTTCTCCAGAGGGACTCACAGACATAATAACAGACTTTGGAGCATCTGAAGGAGATCATATGAAAATAAATTAACTTTAAGAAAATGTGGTATCATGGTGTTTGTGTGTGTTTCTGAAACAAGCACTGTGCCACCAAAAAAGTGTCTCAAAGGCACACCAACAATTTCAGTTCTCACATACATTGTCTTCAATCAATTTACTGCAATTAAAAACTCACATTTCACATCAATATATGAGTATTCAGATGTTTTCGTCCCCAGCCGGTTCTCAGCTGCACAATAATAGCGTCCAGAGTCAGAGGACGTGATGGAGCTGAAGACAAGCTGTGGTTCATTACTGGGAGGTTTGACGTTTCCATTTGACTTGTACCAGGTGTATTTAGCTGCTGGGTTAGCATCACTGCTGCAGCTCAGAGTCACTTTACAGCCCTCTTTAATGTCACCAGAGGGACTCACTGACACACGGGGACGCTTTGGAGCATCTGTGGGAAAACATGCACAGACAGATTTTATATAAATTTTAAAAATTCGGCATAAATTCTGAATAATTTACATCATAGTTATTGTAGAACACAGACATGTGAACACTCTGCTGCTGTTGTGTTATATTTACATAATTTAAGTCAGATTACTGTTAACTGTACAGACAAGGAGAACATCACACCAACGTCTACGTAACTATGATTTGGCAACATTTGGTTCTTGTTTTTGCACTCTTGATAGATGTTATCTTGTTCACTTAAAATGGGTAAAAATACATACGTACTTCAATTCTATGAACCACTAAAAGCTCTTATTATACAGTTAATAAAAACAGCACTGTTATTACTGTGCAATAACATATACC
>NW_024630147.1:0-1649 GCF_008729295.1 Plectropomus leopardus
TGTAGGGACCTACAAAAATACAGAATTACAAGGAAAGTGTGTTTTAAATCATACACGGGTATATGCATTGAAAACTACATTTCCTATAAACTTGTTGTGGTGAATTGTAAAGTTCTGTCTAGTCAGCCAATAGATTTTCTGTAAAGCTGCACCTTAGCCAATCGGAATTGACTTTATGGGTTGGTGGACGTAAACGAGGAAGTGAGGAAAAAAAAAAACCCGCAGGAGGAGAAGGGCACATGTTGGCAGGAGAGGAGCGTGGCCGTTCAGCGAGCGAAGCAGAAAAACTAAGTTTAAGATCGAGGTGACTGATATTTGTAGACTTAAATACTTTTAAAAGTACTGGCACAAGTATTATTTTGCAGTGAAATGTCTTGTGTGACACACTGTTTATCGACTCATTATACCGCAGTTTGAAGTGAAGTGCAGCTAGGCTAACCGCGTTTATTGTTTTCACTAGCTTTGGAAAAAGTGTTAAGTGTAAACCTGAAAAGCGTGGACGTTTAAGCTAGTATCGTCGTGAAGGGCAATCAGCTATAAACGCCAGCCGCTTCTTCAACTGAGGACTGAGGGAGACGAGGACCGTGCCGGCTACCCAGCCTGTTACTGCCGCCTGGGAGGACGGACCCTGCCGCTGGACCTGCGTGGACACAGACGCCGACCTGCTACACGTTGCCTGTTGCTGCTGCCGCTTCATCATCATCCTTGCTCGCCGACTCTTCTGACCTGCTTTCTATTCTGTGTGGATTCGTGAGTAAGAGAAGTTTTTCTCTGAGACACGGAGTGTGTCGCTTCTCATTGAAGGATCGAGGATTTGTGTTTCTGTTGTGCACCAACTTAAGGGCCCCAACGGTTAGAAACCCAAGCGCTTGGTAATAACTGAACACATTTAAAAGGGTTAAATTAACGGACCATAAAAATATTAATTCATTAAGATTTTGTCTTGTTAAAAATATAATTCATTGTGAGTGTTAGAGTTCATAAGTGATTCTAATCTAAAAACTTGAAGGTATTTCATTTGATATATTTTTGTCCTGGTAGGATAAAACCAAAAAGGGTAACATTTATTTTAAGAGATAAAAAAAGTGTTTGAGGTCTAAATATCTTTTCATCTCATTATATATATGACGAATTTTGAGTTTAAAGGAGACGTATGTGAGATTTTCAATTTAAGCTAAAAAGTTAAAGGACACTTATGTGAATTTGGTATTTACTTTTAAAAAGTTAAAGGACACTTATGTGAATTTTTATTTGATCCTATTTGATGATTTAAGGGGTTTTTTTTGGTACATTGGTACTCATTTTGAGTTTATTGTGGTTAACAAAGACAACATTTATTTTTGGGACAAAGACCAGAGAAAAGAAACTATATTTTGGTTACAAGAATACAGGAAAGAGACCAAGATAAAAGAAAATAAATTAATTCAGGTTGTACATTTTACCAACGTTGTCCTGAACATTTTATTTTCTGAAGGTTTATTAACATTTGTGATATTTACTATTGTTTCTGGGGAATTATAAGTGTAGCTCATAGAGGTTGAGTTAAGTAGTTCCACAGTGGAGGCACCGCGCTATTATTACCTTTTGGATACATATGCCTGTGAAGATAACATCTACTGGAAAGAGGGGATTTAGCCGATTCAACATCA
>NW_024630148.1:0-2653 GCF_008729295.1 Plectropomus leopardus
ATATAGCTCAGCAGGGATCCCATCAATTCCTGGGGAGCGCCCCCTATTGGTTAATTTAACTGCTCTATGCAGTTCATCTAAAGTTATTGGGGCATCCAATTCCTTAGATTCATTGTCAGACAGCGTTGGTAGGCTCAGCTTCTCAAAAAATGAATCAAAAGATTCCGGTGAAAGTTTGTCCTCTGAGGAGTATAGATTCTCGAAAAATAACTTAAACGCATTATTAATGTCGGCTGTTTTGGTGGCCGGTCCCTTCACCGGGCAGTTAATACATGGGATGTTGAATTGATTTTCTTGCCGTTTCAATGTTAAAGCAAGAAAACGACTCGGTTTACTGCTGTCAGTATAATATCTATATTTAGTTGTGTGCATCATAAATTCAACCCGCTGCCTAAGTATATCATCTAACTCTGCCCTCGCTGATTTAAGCCTTGTTTCCACTTCATCCCTATAGTTGTCCTTAAGCTCTCTCTCTAAATTACTGCAAACCTGTTCTAATTGGGAAATCTTTTGCAATCTGCATTTTTTAAGATAAGATGAAAAACCAATCGCATTGTGGCGCAGAAAGCCTTTGATCGCTGACCATACAATAGCGGAATCCGAGACTGAATCTTTGTTAATATTAATAAATTCTACCAAATTGGTTTTAACTTGTGAAATGTATTTTTCATTTTTAAGAAGGGTTGTATTAAACCTCCACCTGGAAGGGTTGCCTTGCAGGAAAACTAGATTAAATGAGGTTATTATTGCATTATGATCTGATATATTACGAGGTAGAAATACAACTTCATCTACAGTTGGGATCAGGTTTGGAGTGGCTAAGATATAGTCTATTCTTGAGAACATTTTATGATATGGGGAGAAATATGTGTAATCTCTAGCCGTAGGATTCTGAATCCTCCAGATATCCACCAAATTATTGTCCTTAGCAAAGTTCTTTAAAGCGTCAGAGGATAAGGCTTGTGAACGCGTAATGGGTGGAATAGATCTATCTAAACTGCAATCAAAAAATGTATTCATTTCTGATCCTACAATAAGTGAGTAATTAGAGAGACACAGTAACTCTTTAGTTAACCAGGGAAAATACGACGGGTCAAAGGTTGTGGGCGCGTATATACTTGCAAAAGCTATTTTTTTCCCTTGAACAGAAGCCCCACAATAAGCCAATCTCCCTGATTTATTGCAACTAATTTTATCAATTGCCAAATTTAGTTTGCGTTTCATTAGAATCATAACCCCTTTGGTCTTAGATCCATCCCCTGAGGAGGCTACTACTCTGTAGTGTTTGTTCTGCATACGACGGACATCAGGCGGTTCTAGATGAGTCTCAGATAGGAGAGCAACATCAACATTTTTCCTTTTCAATAATTCTAGAACTTTTGAGCGCTTGAATGGTGAATTTAGCCCTCTAACATTGAGGGATAGTATAGTGTACTTAGCCATACAAGTAACCCCTGATCAAAATGAAATGTAATCTGATATGTGATAATATAACATGCCTGCGTGCCCCCCACCCCTCCCCACCCTTCTGTGATATACACATAACTTCCTTGTAACCCTCATTGAGCTATCTACCTTACCTAGTAAAGCTCCCGAGTTTAACATCTTAACATATAACGCCATAAATATCCAACGGACCACGGAGTAAAAAATATTGAAATGAAAGGCTAAGTGGTCAATAACATATTGAACCAGAATAAAACTGTGTATTAAGTGCCTTTCCAACATGGGGAATAAAGTAACACACAAAGCAAAAACATTGGCAGAAAGTCTCACATCCTAAATAAGTTTCTTTTAAATCAGTTCTGAGAATAAGGAACTTATTGTATTGTCCATATAAGGAAGAGTCTGGTAGAAAATAAAATAAATAAGTAAATAAATAGATAAGGTGAAATAAACTAAGAGCTACCAATGTTGTACAAAACCTAAATGGTCCGGTGTACTGCAGTGCCATACCGTAGAGAGGTCAGATCAAAGAGCAGGCTCTTATGGTGTTCAGTTGCCATGGTGATCGTACATTCTTCAGCGGTCAGAACCAGATCGGACTCCAACATCTGGGCCGAGGTGTTGGTTAAAAAAGGCCTCCGCCGCTCCAGCGGAGCTGAACGAGTGACGAGACCCATTGAAGTACACCACGAGCGTTGCAGGGTATCGCAGGCTGAACTTGATATCCTTGTCGTGCAGCTGTGCTTTCACCTTCTTATAGGCGCTACGCTTGGCCACCAGCCGGGCACTGAAGTCGGGGAAGATGAGGATTTTCTTACCCCCGTAGGAGAGTTGGCGTCTCTTTATCGCCAGCTGGAGCACCCGTTCCCTCTCCTGGTAGCGATGAAAGCAAAGGATGAATGGTCGGGGACGCGCGTCGGCGCTCGGCTTGGCCATCAGGGCTCTGTGACATCTCTCCAACTCCGGGGGTTTTGTAAAGCTATCGTCATTCAGCACTTTCACCAGAAGCTCGGACATAAATTTCAGGGGACACTGTCCCCGCTCGCTATCCTCGGGAACACCGAGGACCCTTAAGTTCATGCGCCTCTGCCTATTTTCATATCCATCCAATGCATCTTTTAGTCCTTCATTTTCCTTGACAAGGACCTGCACGTTGGCTTGCAGCTCCTCCATGGAAGTTTCCAGCGTGGTGATCCGGTCACTGTGG
>NW_024630149.1:0-2458 GCF_008729295.1 Plectropomus leopardus
GTCAGAAATCATGGAAACAGCAGCAACAAGTGACGGTAAAAAATGATATATTTGGTTATTTTGTTCCTCGTATTGATCAGTGAAGTTCAGTCGAGTCACATTTGAGTTTGTGCGTCTGTTAGCTGCAGCAAACTGAACTCTGCAGCAGCCAGAAAACTAACACCAGCACGAGGCGCCGACGCCACGTCACAAACGCACAAACACCGAGGGAAATCAGTGTTTGATCAACCAGAAGAAACTTTTTATTAATTCACGTGATAAATATCAATTTTTGATCACATGTAAAGTGTAAAATGGTCTATGCAGAGTCACACAGATTAAATATAAAAATAATATATGTAAATAAAGTGTAAACAGTCATCTCGTCTACATCGTCGCTTCATCTTTAACTTTATCGCCTCAAAACTCATCAACACAAACAAGTCTGCAGAACGACTCAGGAACTACGACCTTCGGTCGCCACATGAACGCAGCAACATTTTACACAAATCTTTAAAATGAATCTCACTTCAGCGAGCTTAAATAACGAGAAAACCCCGACAGGAGCCAAAAACAGGGACCATCTGACCTCATTAAAGTCGCACAATTAAAATTTCATCTTCGCGTCCGTCATATCGGCAGAAATGTTCATTTTAAGCCCGATATGTGCTGATACGATGTCATGCCGATATTTTTGTACATCGCCGCTATAGACTAACTTTTCACAAACTCTCAACGTATAAATACACGTTTTGGTCCTTTAATATATATAATGTCTCTGTTACCAAAGCCGCAGTACATTTGGTGAACAGCGTATTCGGACTCGTAGTTTAGGACTTGACACTTGACTTGAGTCCAGAGACTTGAGACTTGAGTCCAGAGACTTGAGACTTGGTTCGTCCTCTGAGGGCGTGGCGGTGTTGAAGCTCGCCCTCAGTTCGTCTCGCAGTGTGAACGTGTTAGTTTTCACTTTATTAACAAACTGGTTTGAAGCCAAATTACCAGAAATGTTTCAAATTAAGTAAAAACGGAAGAGATGAAGTTTTCGGTGACGACAGGAACTTACCTGCTGCTGTTAGTGAACATGAAAAGCTTCAGACAGGAAGTCCGGATTATTGGCTGTGAATGTGCTGAAGCTGACTGTAACTAATGATGATAACCATTGTTAACCCTTTAACACCTGCAGCACCATCACTGTTCGTCTTTTAGCAGCATTTAAACCTCTGAAACCTGAGAATCTGGTTGATTTTTCCAAAAACACAGGAGAAAAACCTTCTGAGCAGCAAAAAGTACAGGTGACAGGAAATGATCTGCAAATTATTAAATATGAGTAAAAAAACATCCAGAAAACTCTATTTATATTTCTCATTGATTTTTTGAATTTTTGGAGCACTTTTGTGATGTCACTTTCTATTTTTTTGTTGATGTTGTTTGATTTTTTTTTACTTTTCCTTTTTTTAAAATCTTATTTTCAGGTAATTTTCTTGTTACTTTTGACTAATTTCTGGATCATTTTTGGGTTTTCTCCCGTCAGGTTGCTCATCACCTTCTCAGGTTTCAAAGGGTTAACGCTGCAGGATTTTTCACTGCTGATCGATCGATGTGTGGATACTTTAAGTTGACGTCTGCACTTTGTTAACCCTTTAGTGCCCGCTTTGATATCGCACTTTTCAAAAATCAAGCTTAAAAAAAGGGTTAATTTATCACACATTCATATGATTTTCTGCTTTCACTGAGTTCATGTTTTTAACCATCAGTCCTAATCATAATTATCAAATATTCATTCGTTTTCAGAATTTTAACCCTTGAAATGCCTGTTTTTTTTTTAAATCATTAAAAAAACACAAAAAAGTGAATTATTTTCAATATCCTACAGATGCAGAGCGCATGATGTCATAGTTAGTGGCTCAGCTGTCAGTCAGCCAATCAGGGACATGCAGAACAACGTTAGAGTCAGGACCGCTGCGGAGAGGAGGAGCGACGGAGGAAGAGAAAAAAGAGGGGTGAAGGGACAGAGATCAGTACCGGCCAATCACGGAGGGTTTGGACAGACCAGCGGCGGGAGGCAGAGATTGGGAGCTTCTGATAGGAGGAGAATAGGAAGGAGGAGGGGCCATATTAATGCAGTCAGACATCATGATGAGTGAGTGTGTGTGTGTGTGTGTGTGTGTGTGTGTGTGTGTGTGTGTGTCTCACCCGTTCCTTGTAGTAGAAGGAGGAGATGGACACGGTGTCTTTGTCAGAGCGAGTCGGGCTGCCGCTGTACAGCCGCAGAGCGCTCTGAGACTCTGAACGCATCTTCATCGGAGTCAACACGCCGCTGTGATACGCAGACAGAGCTGAGAGCGACCTGCACACACACACACAGTAAACACACACACACAGGTAGGTTCAGGACGTGTTTACATCGAGCCGTCGATCAGTTTAGTCTTTGACTAAATCCCGTCGATGCTTCGTCTTGTCTCGGGGTCTTGACTGG
>NW_024630150.1:0-5888 GCF_008729295.1 Plectropomus leopardus
CTTTGGAGATGCCCACTGACCAGTCTGGTTAGGAGCATCTGTGCGCTACTCAGCTTGTAAGTGGGGGCAATTTCAGGACTGTTAAGGCACCACAATATGCAGAAATATTCAAATGCAACAGGAAAAAATAACAAAAAACAGCATGGTTTTGGTCAAAAATGCATGTGACTAGCATAAAGTGGGCATGTCCAAAAAAAGGGAGACTCATGGGTACCCAATAACCCATTTTCAGTCAGATATCTCGAGGTCAGAAGTCCAAGGACCCCCGTGAACTGGCCATGCTACCTTTTCTTGCCAAAATGTATCCCCTGCTCTGTTGTATACAATTAAAATTACAATTCCAACAAACATGAGTACAACAAACCAGTACAACATAAATAAAGATGAGTACAAAGATAAACTAAAACGAAGACTACAAATGAGGACAAGTACAACAAAGACAAGGCGAGAGACAAGACTAAGCGCAGACTAACTGACACAGAACATAGAACGCTGGCTGACCCCGATCACATGGAAAGGCAGTAGTATTTATACAATGCTGTAAGTAGGTATCAATTACTAACATGTCAGGTACTAGACTTCTTTTGAGGAATGAGGCATGTATTTGTGTTGCTAAATTTACTGGCACTGGTCCAGCTCAGGTATCCACTTATAGGCACTAAAACTTCACGGTATTTCGGTAGGTATTTTCTTGAGGTAGACATCGAGTCTCGAACTAATTATGGAGGATGCATAATCATAAAAATACATACTAACAGCCTCTTACAGATAGAAATGTCAGTTGGGATTGCTGGTGACTAACGTTTTTGTTTTTTTTTGTTTTCAAATAAGGTATTATGTATGGACCTCAACTGCTTTACGGTTAACGTGCTAACGCTGACAGCCCCACGAATAACACTAATAAGACATTTTTTTGGTCTCTCCATCAGATGCCTGTGATCTCACCCTGGACCCAAACACTGCAAATAAAAAACTCTCTCTGTCTGAGGGAAACAAGAAGGCAAAGTATGGACAATCACAGTCATATCCTGATCACCCAGAGAGGTTTATGAAGTATCCTCAGGTGTTGTGCAAAGAGGGCTTGTCTGGGTGCCATTACTGGGAGGTAGACTGGGGTACCAGTTCCAAAGAAATTGTTTATGTTGCTGTTGCATACAAGAGAATTGACAGAGCAAGAGACAGTTCAGACAGCAAGTTTGGTAAAAATACCACGTCATGGACTTTCGGCAAATATTCATCAACCGGAGAACACGTTCTTGAGGCCCATCATATTTACAACGTGTGGAACAAGTCTTTCATCGCTGCTACGTGTGACAGAATTGGGGTGTATCTGGACTGGTATGATGGCACTCTGTCCTTCTACAAAGTCTCATCTGACACTCTGACTCATTTGTACACCTTTCGCACCACATTCACTGAGCCTGTTTACCCGGGCTTCTGGATTGGACGAGAATCCTTTGCCTTCCTGCGTCCACTTAAGTAAGAGCCGCTCTGTGGCTAAATTACAAAGTTTGATCACTATCTGTTGATCTACTTATTTATCTGCTAATGATTCTTGTCTTTGAAGCCTTGTGTGGATGATTTATTTGGTACTTTTATTATTACTACTTTTTGTTGAATGATGTTCACATGGTCTTCAATACTCCCAATGTCCCATGGGGGGGTTTAAATGTATCTATCTTAAAAAAATTGACACTTAAAAATGTATTTACAGATTACTTATGTGACACTGGGTAGGACATGCAGTCCTTCAGATTAACTAAAAGAAAACAAACTTTAGGACCGGGATTTTTCTGCTCTTTGACTGGCTGCCTACAAGGAAGTGTCTATTTGCTTGTATTGACTGTATCTGAATGTTTACCTGATGAAGGTCCATTGGACCAAAACGTTGTATTGAGTATTTAATAAAACTGTTTTTTTGCAAGTACAGGACAGTTTGCGGGTCCCATCTTCTTTTACCCGCAAGTGTTTTTTCTCCTACGCACCTGTCCACACAGTTTTTGAAGGTGTGCACTGGCTTTTCTGTTGAAATACTCGATATGTCAGCTACACCTTACCAGAAGTACCCGACAGTGACCATCAAAGTACTGGCAGGGACAGTATTGAAGTACAAGTATGGGAGTATAATAATGGAGATGTAGACCCAGCAGAGACCAGTTTGGATTTTTTTGTCACGGATGAGATCATCCGATGACCAACCTGGAGGGGCAGCGTGTCCACGGTGACTGGAGGGATATGGATGCCACCGAAATCAGGGGCTACATCGGGCTCCTCATCCTGGCTGGTTTGTTTCGCTCACACGGTGAATCGACCCGCAGCCTGTGGGGTGAACACCCGGGACGGGATACAGAATGAATGATATATGATGTAAAAAAAATTTATAGGACAAATTTATTCATTTTCTTCTTGTTTTTTTCTTTTTTTGCAGCTTATCAGAACCTACAGCTGCCGGCGGAAGACGAGGTGCTGGCCTGTGGTGCTGTTCGCCAACATATTGGATGTGTCAGCCTTGGTGAAGAAATCATACAAATATTTGCTTGTGTCTAAGGGTTTTGATCAGACTGCCAGCCCAAATCCGATTTTTGTCATATACAGATTGATTTTATAAAGTCTGAATAGCAAATTAACACATGAAATCCGATTTTTACTAATCCAATCCAAACCACATGTGGAGGTGGTTTGAAATACGATTCAAATCAGACTTCTACAAATGCGTCTTCAGTCCATATGTTCTGGTCATTCAAATCAGATATTAGAGATCCTGTCAAACGTCCAGTAACACATTCGAAAATTGGCACACCACCTGCCATCATCAAATGTGTCGTGGACGCTTCCCAGTGGAGGAATTCAGCACGGCGACTTCAATTGACACCAGTATTTGGATGGGGAAATGTTGTTTCTCCATTTTTCTGCTGCTCATACTTCCATGTTGGTAATCCGCGTCACCATCGCATGTATTGATGCCTACGTGGTTACCCCAGCAACCCATGCAGATAGTTCGGTACAGAGCGCCGATGCGTAGACGCAACAAATTCGATCTGATCTCTGGATCTTCAGGATCCAGGTTATAACAACACACACACCAAAAGGCATAGCCCTCTGCATCTGAGAAGAGACAAAAGACATCATATCATCGCTCCACAAGAAGGTAAGATTACAAACAGTAATACATAATAAATCTCTGACTGCCAATAAAACAGCCTCTGGTATACATACAGTACATACAGTATATGATGCTCTGAAGCTCAACCTCGTCTATGCTATCAGCAAAAAAAGTTATGGCTAAGCTAATATTAGCCGCTGTCAAACACAAAGTTGTTTCTTTGATAATTAATATCAGATGTATGCAAACACGAACTGGCGAAGGTTTTGTTTTAACTTTTGAAGGGACATTTTTGCACACACTATCAGACATAATAAGAAGCTGCGTGTCAAGCTGAGTCTCAGTACATGGGACTACATTTCCCAGAGTGCAACAGGGAGAGGCAAGAGGGTGCTTGATTGCACTCTGATTTAGAGCATCTGGGAAGGACTGGGGGAGCTCAACAGTCACACACACAGAGGAGAAAGGAGCAAGAGGAGACAAAGGAGAGGAGACCCAAGTCCACCTTCGGATTCAGGCCAAAGACGCCAATGGTCTG
Source organism: Plectropomus leopardus (assembly GCF_008729295.1). NCBI lineage: Eukaryota > Metazoa > Chordata > Actinopteri > Perciformes > Serranidae > Plectropomus > Plectropomus leopardus. The sequence continues at coordinate 3,642 of NW_024630150.1, forward strand.
TAGAATGTTTATTTGCTTCTTGTCGTCTGAAATGTGCAGCATTTATTTGATTTTCTGTCCAATAAGCTATTAAGATATTTAATTTTGAGCTTAAATAGAGTAAAAATATAGCATATATATTCTGTTAAATGTTAAAACACTACTCTTTTTCTTGATTATTCTTTATTCAATTTAAAAGGCTTAAATGATTAATTAATTGAAAATGGGTAATGTGTCAACTTTTTGGTTCTGTGCTGGATGGTAATTTTGTTTTCTGTCTTTAAAGGTTTACAACCTATGAAACAAGACCACCAACCAACTAAAAATAAAATAAAAGTTTGAGTTGGAACCTTGAATCGAGTTGTCCTCGCGTCAATTTGGTGGGAAAAAGAGGTGGACTTGACACTGAGTCTTTGTCTTAATTGTGCTAAATATGCATTTGCTTACTTGCTATCAGTACTTTTCTGCAGTCATACATTTTCTGGTAATTAAAATAAATGTACATAAGCACAATTAATATAACATGAAATGTACCCACCGTTCTTTCCTAAATCTGTTACTTTGCTTTGCAAAAGAGAATGCATGTTGTCTTACAAACTCTTTAAGTACACATTCTTAAAGAAAACAAAAAACGCAGAACGTAACTGTTTTTACTTTATTTAATTATAGATGGATAAGTCATTCATGGAGTTGGACAAGAAGAGGGAGATCCCAGCCATTGGACAAGGTGTCCTATGTTCTTCACAAATATTATTATTCATCTACACGTTGTCCACATCCATTTTTGCATCCCATAATAATAATAATACTTGCATAGCTGATTAACATTTGTTGGTGTTAATATACAACCCTGGTAACACTTCATAACAATGTAAGTAAATCATATAGCTATATAAGTAATGTTTACTTGTTGCATGTCTTATGTTGTAGAAAAGCAACTCATCCAGAATGTATCATGAATTCCCTACTCAAGTCACTATGACTTGAATTATCATGAGTCACGTATTAACTTACATAAAACTTGATACTACTTAAACAACATGTACCATTATCTTCAAAGAACACTATTAAGTAACCACGTTTTATGTTTTTTAATATATTTGACTCCATGTAGAAAGAAGAATCTGGCTTATTGGGGACATCTACAACCAACGTGGGGAAGAACGAACCAGACGCACCACAGGGAGCAACCTCGGCATGGATGGTCATGTGTGGTGGTTTGGCTGGGGTGGAGGGACCTCCTGCTCTTTTTTTAACAATTAATGTCCTGCTCATCCACTGTGGCGGCAACGATCTGGGAAAAATCACAGATGTGGAGCTCGTCGCCACAATGAAGCAGTACCTGCTGAACCTCCGTGACAACTTTCCAGGGATGAAGATCATCCTGTCATCAATCAATGAGAGAGGTCACTGGAGGAAAGCAGATCCAGAAGATCAACGAGACCCGAATGTGGGTGAACAGAGTGATGGGCACATTTGTCACTGATTTGGGCGGAAACAGCGTAAAACATCCTTGCATAAAGTTTGACTGCCCTGGTATATTTAGAAGAGATGGAGTTCATTTCACCAATGTGGGGAATGATATTTTTTTAAGTAGCATTACACAGTCTCTTGAGGCTACAATCAAACGTGGGTAAGTTTCTTGATCGAATTTTGGACCCCAATGACCCCGTTCTGGATTTTATTCTCAACAGGATCTGTATTTCTACTGTATGAAAAACATACTTGTAAATATGACAGGGCAGACATCTTTGTGTAAGGATAAGTCTCCAGCTTTTTTATATAGTTAAATTATAACCAGAATATTTTACTATTTAAATGACTTTTGTTCATCACTCTATTCACCTACATTCTGTGCTTTCTCTCACTACACCCTTTCTTCCCTCTCATGGTGCTTGAGACATTATACACTGCATTCATACACCACTAATTTGTGAATTAGTTTGTGTTAAGCATTGTACACCCACACAAATGTGTACAATAATTAACGTTAACCCGACCTTGTAATAAAGCCAAATATTACATAATAATAGCCCAACTGCAATTCAAGTTTGCAATATAAAGCTTTAATATCAATGTTTACTTACCTCCGCTGCATAGACATTAGTAATAATCAGATGTAAAGCTAGTCCTTAACGGCTGATTGTCAATTAAATATAAAAACTGACCAGCACCGCTGTCGTTATATTGCTGATTAGCTGCTGTTGTTAATAAGCTAACCTACTACGAGCAGACTACGAGAGGAATACTCGTGAACGAGCGCTGCTC
>NW_024630151.1:0-3462 GCF_008729295.1 Plectropomus leopardus
GTGTGTGTGTGTGTGTGTGAGATTGTGTGTGATTGTGTGTGTGTCATGGAGACAGATGGATGTGATGCTGGCACTGAATCAGAGGGAACATCAACAAAGAGATCTGAACACACACGCGCACCCACACACTGATGAACAAACACACACACGCTCAGAACTCCATTGTGCTTACTTGTACTTCTGCCCAGTTAGGTATTTATATGCTAAACCCTTTTAGAGCTGAGGGGTGTGTGTGTGTGTGTGTGTGTGTGTGTGTGTGTGTGTGTGTGTGTGTGTGTGTGTGTGTGTGTTGAAAAAGGAGGGGGGAAGCTGTGTTTGGGTTTGGGATCAGAGTGGAGACCGATGTGTGAACAGCACTCTATAAAACATACAGATTATCAGGTCAACACACACATAGACATACTTACTGAACTGAACAAAAAGAGGACCCACTGAACTCCGCACACACACACACACGCACACACACACAGAGAGAGAGAGAGAGAGAAAAAGATGCCATCTGATAAGCGCTCTCAGGCAGGACAAATAAAATACACTCCAGGAGAGCCTCAGGAGAGCTGGGCTGAAAGACAAGAGAAGTAAGGAATAACTATGTTTTTATTCACTAGACAAAAATATGATTAAAACAGCAGCACAATACAAACTTTTTTGAATAATTTTTAACCAGAATAATCATGACTGGCAACCTTTTGGGATCATTTGTAGAAAGGATGTGTCACTTTGAACACACCTGTAACAGTTTTCTTTCAATAAAGACACAGAAAAAAGTGTCAAAGTCAAAAAGCATGTTTGATTTTAACACTATTGACTGATGCCATTGAAATGATAAAGCTTTGGTATGTAAAAGTAGAATTAAACTGGAAAGCAGGTGCAGGAGGAGAGATGTGACTGAGATGACTGAACATGTCCCCACCTACTGGCGAAACATGGAAACTACAAAGCACACAAAACAATTCAACAGGCACTGAGATGTAGTAACAGAAGACAACCAGGGACACAAGATACTTTGTGACTGCAAAATAATGCAATATAATTCATGCCAAAGAGGAGCCACTACAGCAGGGTCACTACTGTTAAAAAAATCCATTGAATCCATTGAGTCACCTGCGTCTGAAATCTCAGGGTGTCTGCAGGTCCTAAAAAATTAAGTGTTATAAATATTAGGCCTTGAAATGCATTAAATAGTCTTAAATGTGAATTTGTGAGGTTTTAATCATTAATTAATTATGAGATCAGCTCTTCTGCATGAAAGTCTGTATTTCTGATGTTAAAAATCTGTAAAGCTACTGCTGAACATCATATTGTCTTTGACTTTATACTTGATCTAACCTGTCGGCGAAATGTTACTTTAGCTCCTATAGTCATATTCCTACATAAATCCTACCTGTGCATGGGACCACGTATATATTATATTAAACTTCCCTGTAAAACTGGCCTAAGAAAAAGATGATTAGTGAGACCGAGAGAGGTGTTTGTGACAATTTGGTGAAAATGTGTTATATACATATATCAAAAATAAGCTCTTTCTATTCCCAAAAGTTCATGTGAATATTTTAACCAATCCAGAGTTTCTGTTCAAAAGCCAGTACACTCAACAATCTGGAGTCCAAAACAGCATAAGTGCACTTAATCACTGCAAATATCTTTCTCAATGAATTTTAAAATATTGTTTTTAAAGTATATTGTCATCCAAATGTTTATGAAACTTAAAATTTAAAAAGTCAAATCAGTAAAGTTAGAACAAAGTATGGTCATTTTTTTTGTTTTGGGTGCCCTTTAAAATGTCACTTACAACCCTCTGGTTCTAAACCCTCGAATTTGGTCCCATAATCTGTATTAAATTTGGTTAAAACTATCTTAAAAATGTCTCACCTGTAGACACCCTGGAATTTATGTGCATTGAAACAAGCTAATATTAGATGTCAAGTGAAAAAAACTTCAGCAAAAATTGTGATTTAAAAGACAAATTTTGCTTAAATGTGTTGAATTTATAATGCATCTTCTTCAGTCTTTTCCTCACCTCCAAATAAGTGCTTGCATTATCCAATTTCATATGATTATTGCAACTTCTCAGAAGAGGAAAGGAAAGGATAAAATGAACTGAGAAGCATTTAAAATATTCAGAACATATTGCTCTGAAGTGGAGTTTAAAAAAATCTGTAACATTTGAGAAATTGTATGTTTTGTGAGAAACAAAAATATATTCTGACATAAATGTAGGTAGATGACCCATCATGGACAAATTTCCTGCTCACAATTCCACATTAATTTATTCATGGCAAGTTTAAGTATTTACACTTTTTTAATTTTAGCAGAAATTGAGAATAATCAGAGCACCACTTAAAAGTGACAGCAGGGGAATATGGGGGAATATTTTACCACCCATTACCTGTCTCATATCTTAACTTTTTAATGAATTTGTAGTAAAAATAATAGTTGTCTTTGCCCGTTATTTCTGTGGTCAGTTAAATTAGTTTGCTTTGATTTCCAAACCTGTAGCAATTATCATCCCATGACAGCGTTTAGTTAACTCTTGGGGTATTTTTGTTTAGCATGCTCACTGGAAATGTGTTTTCACTGGTGCCACATTGACTTTGAGTTATGCACTTCATCCTATTTAGCATCAATGTTCTTTAATTACATTTATATTCAGGTGTTTCAAACATTAAACATCATCAGACCCCATGAAACCAGCCATCACTGTCATTACGGGTTTAAACCCTTATCGTACAAATCTGCAGCAGTGGATGTGCATTTTCACCATCTGATCCATGTTCAGGTGTGTTTGTAGTGTGGGGGTTGTTAAAGAGAAAATTTGAGAAAATTAATTTGGCAGCTAAAAAGACACTAACTGCTCCGATGTGTCAGGAAGCTTCCCACGACAAAACAAACACAGAAAAAAGTCATTATTGGTTTAAATTTATAAAATAAAACTCAATACCTGAACATGTGTGCAGGTTAGTTGGTGTGTGTGTGTGTGTGTGTGTGTGTGTGTGAGATTGTGTGTGATTGTGTGTGTGTCATGGAGACAGATGGATGTGATGCTGGCACTGAATCAGAGGGAACATCAACAAAGAGATCTGAACACACACGCGCACCCACACACTGATGAACAAACACACACACGCTCAGAACTCCATTGTGCTTACTTGTACTTCTGCCCAGTTAGGTATTTATATGCTAAACCCTTTTAGAGCTGAGGGGTGTGTGTGTGTGTGTGTGTGTGTGTGTGTGTGTGTGTGTGTGTGTGTGTGTGTGTGTGTGTGTTGAAAAAGGAGGGGGGAAGCTGTGTTTGGGTTTGGGATCAGAGTGGAGACCGATGTGTGAACAGCACTCTATAAAACATACAGATTATCAGGTCAACACACACATAGACATACTTACTGAACTGAACAAAAAGAGGACCCACTGAACTCCGCACACACACACACACGCACACACACACAGAGAGAGAGAGAGAGA
>NW_024630152.1:0-2768 GCF_008729295.1 Plectropomus leopardus
ACCAGAGTTTATTCTAATGCAGGAGGCGCTACCAATAACACAGAGCGATAGATACAGCAGGATTCGGCCAATCAGTTTACTCCAGATGACGTAAGACATACGTAGACGATGACAAAGCGTCAGATCATCTTCCGATTGGTGGACTACACCCAAGCAAACCTCTGATTGGTCGAAATTGTCCTAAAGGAACTATGGGAAACCAATATGGCGTTTAGCATCGATGCTTATGTACTTTTATCATCAAAATGTGGATGAAATACAGACGGAAGACACCAAATATCGGATCTCTCATCGTGGATTTATTGAACAAGGTCCCCTAAAAACAGCCGGGTTCCCAGGCTGGATAGAGAGGCTCCTCAAGAGCTACGACGCCTCGGAAACATCCCTCCGCACGGCACAGCCGGCAGCTTTCAGCGGGAACAAAAGTAAGTGGACCCGACAAACGGTCTCAGAGTTATTCAGACTTTTCTGCGTGGTAGCAGTTCTGGTCGTGGACGCCCAGGCCGGCCTCAGACTGCCGCCTTCACTTACAGTCCGCTGTGAGCTGCACGAAACGTCCACAGCAGCGTTAACGTGTCCGCCATGCCACGCATCTGAAGCGCGAGAGTCAGCCTCGAGCCTCGCAGGCAGCAGCGTGATTCATGCGCGTGCTGTTCACACACGCACACACACAAACACACACACACACACACACACACACACACCATGTTTATAAGCTCAGATTCCTCTCGTGTATGAAGCTCGCGCGCAGCCGACAACACGGGCCTGCAAATGTTTCAAAGTAAAATGCTTTGTATGTTGCACAGAGATGTTGTCAGAGGGCTTTTGTTTTGAAAGGGACACAGAGAAGTAAAACAGCTGGTTTTGTATTTCCTCATCTGTGTGACAGAGAGACTTTTAAACTGCAGTAAAAAGTAATATAGTCAATAAAATCATCAAAACGTCATTTAGCTCTATTTCTGCTGACAAACGTGCGCAACACGCGAAAAAACATCAGCGAGCCACCGTTTCTCTAGATGTGCTGCAGCTAACACGCTGCTTAGACGGGCATTGTGCGCGCTCTAACTTGATAACATGCGCGCCGAAACAAAAAAACAAAGCGCTCGGCGCTGCTCACGCGCTCCTGACACATGCTGTGTGAAACGGGCCTTACTCTCGCTAGTCCAACCTAGAGCACTAGAATAATAATAATAAGAGTAATAATATTAATAATCTCTTAAAGGGCTCGGGTCCTACCTAAGACTCACATTTGGCCTTCAAATTAAAAGCATCGGTAGAATAAGTGTCCAGATGAATCAGGTGACTTTAGCAGAAGAGCCTTATAATCTGCAGCTACACATCTCTCTGAAGAGAGGACATGTAGACAGTTATTTGACGTCTCTGTTGCAGGTCTTAGTCAAATTAAATACCGCGAGTTTGTTCAGTGCTGCTTTAGGTGAATGAAACAACAGACGTAATGTGGAGTAACGGTCTGATTTACTGTCTGTTTGAATCGAGCTGCAGGTCAGACACGTAGACTGTATATAAAGAATCTTTACATTCATTCATTTCATCTTAAAATGTTTATTTACAGTCTGTGGTCAGACAGCAGACACCAGCAGCTGGATTTTTTTTGTTTGTCTTGCTAGAAAATGTCCCACAAATGGCAAGAAATTAGTCAGTTCAAAAAATTATTTATAAAAATCTAAAATAAATGACCAGAAAACTTTTAAATTCCACGTTGACATGCTACAGTCAAAGTTGAGGGCAACATTAGGCTTTCTTTTCAGGAACAAATCTTGGCTCTACATTATACACCAGAAAAAGAATTTTTGAAGTTGTTTTTCTTTTCTGTTTTGGACTTTTTAGATGTTATTTGCAGACAGTTTCATTCTCCAACCTTTGATTCTTCACTGGTGATACCTACGAGACACACCACTGTCTTCTTTATCCAAAAACTGGCCTGCCCGCTCTCTCTGTGAGGACACACCAGTATTTATTCGTATTTATTTACAAAGCTTACAAAGCTCCTATCATGGAGTGCTGGCACCTGTTGTACCTGTTCCCAGTTGTTGTTCACCCTGCAGGTGCCAAAAATTCAGACTGAGCTGGGAAGAATAGCCTTTTCCTACTGTACCCCACAAAAATTTAAGCTGTCCTCATTGATTGAATTCAAAGGTTTAATTTGTGATCTCATTGATTGTGACTCTTTTTTTCCTTTAGATTTGTTTGTTGTTTTATTTTATATATTTTGTAAAAGCCTCGCGTTTTTCTGCTTTGATAAGTGTTTGTTGTATGTACCTCGGCACCAAAATGTGTTTCCTGAGGTTTTGACTCAATGAATGAATTAATGAAAACTGTGTGTCAGGAAAATTTAAACTTGGAACAAAAATAAAGGAGATGATGCAGCAAAACACACGTCAGATTTTCTGAATCAGAGTATTGTCTGATGCTGAAACAAACATTCCTGCAGTGTTTAGTTAATCACATGCCCTGCATTATTAATGAAGCACATCAGCAGTTGCACTCCTTCTCCTGAGCACATTGGGACTTGGTTTTAGTATCACTTCCTGAAATTTGAAGTAAGGAGAAACTAAGCCCTAAAGCAGGGGGTAGAACGTGGAAACAAAAGCAGAACCAGAGACTACGGATGCCTGTTACATGTTTTTAAGTTCCTGACATGGAAAAGTGGCTCTATGGGGCTATGCTGGTCCAGTGATGTCCTCATTGTCCTGCTGGTCCAGTCAGCAGGTTGGCGGTCTCGGTGAGATCGTCCCCCGTCTCCAGAG
>NW_024630153.1:0-6517 GCF_008729295.1 Plectropomus leopardus
TGTGACATGCTTTTGACTGTCAGCACGAGTTACAATAATAAAACATCACAATCAAACGTGCACAAAAACATTTTTGTGAGTTTATCCGTTTCCTGCCACAGGTGGCGCCATCAGGCCGGGCCGCCTAAGGCTTCAGCCCTGAATTTGCATAATATTTTTACCCTCCCCAAAACTGCTAACATTGTTGAGTGTTTGTCCCACACGATGTGTTCAAGGACAATCGGAAGTTTGAAAATACAATAAAAGTTTCTGTTTTTACAGTTTCTGACTAAAATAAGTGGTGTAATTTTGGTGTTTTTTATTTGTTTTTCTTTTTTTGAAGAAAGAAAGAAAAAATATCACCAATTTAAAAATAAATAAATAAATGGAAAAACTCGAAAGGTTTTGATGAAAAAATTAATCACCAAAAGTTTTCAAAAAAACACCAAAAATTTCAAGGGAAAAAAAACTTTAAAGACAAAACAAATACCTCCAAAAAGTTTTTAAGCAAATAAAATTGCCAAAATTTTCAAACAAAAAAATTCTTTAAAGTGTTAAAGTGTCTTTTAAAAAAAAAAACACACAAATATTAAAAAAAAGAGAGAAAAAAATTCAAAAGAAAAAGGAAATAACAAAAAGCTTTTAAACATTAGCCTAAAATTCAAAGGATAAAAATCAGCAAAAAAATAATTCTTTTTTTTTTTAAAGAAACCACCCCTCCCCTCTCATTAATAATGAACAGGCCCTAATAATGATTAAAAACTTTTTTAAAAATTAAAAAACTGAACTCCTGTCTGTATTTGACTATTTATATTTATATTCTTCCACTTTTAACAAAAATGCAGACTATTTTTCTGATTCTAGTTAGTGAATGTTTAATGATAGAAGTTATAAATTATTCTGCTTCTACTAGATGCTAATTACTAACAACTTCTAATACATGTTTCATTAAAATTCATAATTGAAGGGTTGTTTTTCAAGTTTTCAGGGTATGTAAGGTTGCAGAGTGCATAAAAAAGCATCAGACTAAAGCTCGTTCATCAAAAAACGAGGACCACCCCCCCCTCAGAGGTTTGAGCAGAGCCCCCATCACCCTCAAATCCTAAAAACGGCCCTGCTCACCAACAGAAAAAGAGGTGTACGTCTGTGTGCTTGCTGGCACCACAGCCTTAAATAACAAACTTGATCAGCCTCTTAACTGTTTGTCTTTGGTGCAGCGGCGGCCTCCGTCTCTCAGAGAGCTCCTGCCTCTTCGTCTGTCGGCTTTGATGCACATTTAACGAGGTGATGCCCGCACGTTATGTCAGGTCTGAGCCACTCGTGTACTCGGTGGATTTTGACATTGACACTTGTGTAATGAGGAGCCACTGGGGAGCCTCTTAATGAGAACGACACCCTAAAACAGAATTTTAAACTATCCCGGCTATGATCTGGGAGCTCCAGATTTGTGCAGCTCGCTGTTATTGCAAAAATAAATGAGGTGTTAATCTGTGATAGAAGCCCGTGTTTTTTCTCCCGCTCCACAGAGAGAGATTAAAGCTTTGGCTCTTGGTTTTTTCGCGCCTGTTTATGCTGTCCAAGTTGAGCGAACAGAATGAAATGCCGCTCTCTTTTTTGGGAAGATTCCCCCTTTAATGTGTTTTCCTGGCTGGAGTGCGGTGCAGCCAGCACACAGATGATAACAGATGAGAGGACAGAGAGCCTTCCCGTGACCTTCCAGCATTCGGCTCATTTGACTTTGATGTGTAAAGTAGAGCAGCGAACGCAGGAGCGGCTGCGCTTTCATTTTGGTCTAAATTACAAACTCAAATGAGTAGAGCTACTAAGTGAACAATGGCAAGGTGCAAGGACCCCCGCTCTGCTCCCATAATGTAACAGTGCCACCTACTGCAGTCTGTGTGTGAGTGTGTGTCCTGCTGTGTGACGTTAGCCCCCCTTAGTATTAACAGATGCTCATCTGCCTGTGTCTAAATGATGGAGAGAATATTAAAATGCTCTGCTGTGAAATAAAATAAAATAAACAATTTATGTCTGATATTGTTGATCTAAAATAAAATAAATTAAAATAATCAATTTATGTCTGATATTGTTTATCTAAAATAAAATAAGATAAAATAAAATAAACAATTTATGTCTGATATTGTTGATTCAAAATGAAATTAAATAAAATAAACAATTTGTGTCTGATATTGTTAATCTAAAATAAAATAAAATAAAATATCCCGCTGAGTGAGGTCAGACTTTTTTTCTCACCGTAATAACAGAGGCTTATATGCCTGTGTCTAAATGTTGGAAAAAGAAAAAAAAAAAAAAACAGTTATTTTCATGAGTTTTCTTGTACTATATTTTTGTTTTGTTATGTTTTTGAGAGAAATCAAGGCCAGGTTTCAAAGAGTTCAGTAAAGTTACAGGTTCTGCTCTCAGATTAGTTTTAGCCGTGTGAGCGCTCTGACGTCCTGATGTCCACTAAACAAACTGCTTCTGTGTCCAAACAACTTTAGTTTACAACCCAAGTAAAAAACTTTTTTCAGTTTAATTCAGAAAACATATTTGAGCGCACCATGCTGCTGCAGATGATGTGAACAAACCGAATTTTTTAAGTAATATCTGACACGTCACACGAGTTTAATGTGTGATGACATGAACGATCATCTCTTCAGTTCATTGTTTCTATCTTTTCCTGCTTTTGTCTGTCTGTCTGTGTCGCTGCAGTGAGACGCCCGTCACACCCGACAGAATAAGACGCCTGAGAGCAGGTGACTAAAATAACAGGAAGTAGGACTCGCACTCCCACAGCTGGATGGCGCATGTATTATAGATGCCCACTTCACAATCTGTCACATCATGTCGTAATTAGCGTGCACGGCACGCATTTGATCTTCTGCAGGCAGGTATGAAAACCAAGGCAGGGAGATCTGAGAGCTTTTCACGAGAGGAAGAGGGAGAGTCACGGAGCTCGACACTAATAAACACATCTCTGTGCCGGGGCTCAGAAACGTGTTGTCATGTTGAGTTTGTTTTCCACACTGAGGGGAGCATTCGACAGTGCAGACTAACTTTAGCTTCACAATCAAACTGCATGAGATACTTCACATTAAAAAATGAACTTTGACGGGTCGCATTCACAATATTTCGCATGTCGTTTCAAACTACAGAACACTTAAATCCAGCCATACGGTATAATCTGTGCAGGAAATGTTTTTGTCCTTTTAGTCTCCATAAGGTGTCAGAGACATAAAACTGCATCAAATTAGAGCTTGTTGATCAAAAAAAATACCAGTGGAGGATCCCCCACACCCCCACCAGAGGTCCTACCTAAGACCCTAATGTCCTAGAAATGCTTAAAATCCCCCAAATTTCCTTAAATCCTAAAATTGTGCTAGATTCCAAGAAACGTCCTAAAATCCCAGAAATATACTAAAATCTGAGAAATGTCCTGAAATCCTAGAACTGAGCTAAAATTTAAAACAATATCCTTTAATCTAAGAAATGACCTAAAATCTGAGAAACATTGTAAAATCTGGGAAACGTGCTAAAAACCACGAAAAATCCTGCAAACATCCAGAAATCCACGAAATGTGCGAAACAAAACTCTAAGAATTGTCCTAAAATCCAAGAAATTACCTAAAATCTTAAATGTACTAAAATATTAGAAGTTTCCAAAAAATCCTACAAACAGCCTAAAATCCAAGAAATGTCCTGAAATCCCAGATATGTCCTAAAATCCTAGAAATTTACAAAAAATCCTAGAAATCATAAACAGCTGCTGCTGCGGGCTGAGCAGCTCTGATCTCGATCTGAAGCTGCACCGAGGTTTGCATCTTTGAGTCCACTGCTGCTCTACATACAGCACATGTGGAAGTTTAACCCCTTAGGGACTATTTGGTGTATTTTACGCGCTTTTCATTCTACATTTTACATTTACTGTGTTCATGCACATAGCATACGTAGCATACCTTGCATCCTTCATTCATTGTCCGTAAGGGTTGCGGGGGGCTGGAGCCAATCCCAGCTGTCATCGGGCAAGAGGCGGGGTCACCCTGGACAGGTCGCCAGACTATCGCAGGGCTGACACATACAGACAGACAACCATACATGCTCACAGTCACACCTGAGGGCAAGAGTCACCAATTAACCTGACCTGCATGTCTTTGGACTGTGGGAGGAAGCCGGAGAACCCGGAGAGAACCCACGCAGACACGGGAGAACATGCAAACTCCTTTTGCAAGACAGTGTATTTTAGTGTGATATAGTGAATTTCCAGCTCAGCTCCTACAATACCTCTAAAATACACTGTAGAAACTAAATTGTTACACTCAGACTATCAACTGCAAAAATTGTGCCATTGAAACCCATTTAAACTGCAATTTATGATAAATAAATGAATAAAGACAAAACTATAAATGTTGAATTTTTGCTTGAAAACCGATGGATTTGTTCATCATATAATTTTTTACTAATAATTAATTCTTCAAATGTTCTTTAATATTTTTATAGAATCACTTCCATTTTGAGAACATAACCAACACACAAACAAGCAGGTTTCTGGCTACAGCATCAGCATGATGAGCGGACCGTCAGTGATTCTGATGACGATGACGATGACGATGATGACGATGATGATGATGATGATCTTCATTCTCACCTCTACATGGCTGTGGGGTTGTTGATCTTGCCCATGAAGAGGATGCTCTCAGTGGACCTCTCCAGGATGAAGACCAAGAAGGGTCTGTCGATTTGGACTCTTTGTCGGAACGAGAAAGGAATTAAGTCAAATACGGTGACGGCTGCCGCCTCTGTTCCCATCTCAGTGACACTCAGCGCAGCCTTGTGTGACGCCTGTGGAGGAAAGAAATGAGGCAGCTGGAGTTAGATTTAGACTGAAACACCGTTCAGGAGGAATTTAAAGGCTTAGGGAACTTTTTCAGCTTCCTCTGGAGTTTTTCTTAGTTGTTTCTGAACTACTGCTCATGCTGTAGATTTGCTGCATTCCCATGTTATTCATGAGCACTTAAATTCCCAAAATGAACCTGAAAAGAAACGTTCGTGTCTCGTACCTTTGAGACTTTGACATTGAATTCCTCAGAAATGCCAGAGAAATCAGCGTTGTTCTCAAAAGCGTTGGTTATGCCCATTTCTTTGAGAGTGTTTTCCAGAGAAGCGACAGCAGAGATGGAAAACTTTGGCAGGAAGAGATACACTAAACTAAGAAACAAAAAAGGTTGTTAGTGTCACAATCACCGAAATATAAAACTGAGTTACAGCTTATCTAAAACACCTTTTAGATAAGCTGTAAGGTAAAAATAAACACCTTTCATGTTGCTGGAAACAAATTAATTTAATTCCTTAAAACTTCAGTTAGAAGCAAAGTCCCAATTAAACACAGAGTCTCTATTCGGGTTGAGCATGTTGACAAATTAACAGCGGTCTCAGTTAGATATCAGATCAAGTTGGCATAGATGTTGTGAAGCTGTTCATTCTTTGGATATAAAGCCCATCAGTTTGTCGGCCACTCGCTTGAGCTGTGCGACGCATTCTCATCCCAAATCAACGCCTGTGTCGACATATTATGTTCTAGGTATCCATCTGCTGATGGCGTTCAGGGATGCTGCTACCATGATGTCATGGTGGGATAATGCAGCATGTGGTTATGTTCAGGAAAAACAAACACATGGCAACCAACCAACACCAGGATGTCATCAAAAGCACATGCAGGCACGGATGGTTTGGCGATGTAGGGAAAAAAACATCACATTCAGACATGAAGCAAACACCAGACTACCGCATGACAGTCCTGGGTTTGTAGGATCCATCCACCTCTCCTCCCCGTGGCCATACAGAAACCTTCATGCTCCTTATATGATGTCGTCACCAGCAGTGATTCATCCTGACGCCGTCCAACAGCACCAACAGGTTCCATGTGTCTGCTGCCGCCTGTCGTGCTGCCTCTGCAGGGGCTGTCTGGCTGTCAGGTGGCGCATAATAACACCATGAACGGTTCGTCTGGTCTCGTCTGTCGCTGCCTGGCAGCATATCATATAGCCGCAGAGGGTGGCTTTTGGTGTCAGGATCAAGTGGCCGTATTTGACGATTTTTGAACAAAATGGGCGAGCCATTGCTCTGCTACTTACCTGGCAAGCGCAAATTTAAATATTTAAACTCTTGTCAATATGGACATGCTGTACATTGTTAGTTTGGTTAGATTTCCCACAATTCAACTGTTCATCTCATTTTAGAGAAACTACGAGCACCACAAGAGGACAGTGACTCTTTCAGACTCACCAGCACGGTACAAAAGAAAGACCAGCATGTTTATATTCAAAGTTAGCACAAAGATGCAGACACGTGCAGATTTGGGCAATCTAAGACCATCAAAGATCACCTAAAATCATTTACCAGAAGATGACGATTAAAAAAACTACAATATTTTCCTCTTACCTACTCCTGACTGAGTTTCTCCAGCGCCTGATGTGGTCCTTGTTGATGGAGCCCTCCACCTCCTGCATCTTGCCTTCATCAGGCAGGACGATCATCATGG
>NW_024630154.1:0-1817 GCF_008729295.1 Plectropomus leopardus
TTTACAGGTAAATCTAGGTAATTACAGGTACATACCGTGTTTACAGGATTCTAGGGCCTCTGCAGCTGCTGAACCTGCAAAGATTTGTCAAAAACACAAAACTCCTGCAGAAGCTGAAATGACAGCTAACAGCAGCGTGGTGTCAACAGCGTCTCAGTGCTGCTGCACTTTTTCAACTCGGTTAATTTTGGTAATATCAAACTTTTGCAGCAGAATCGTCTCTTTATGTGAATCTGTAATTAAACAGGTGATGTTTTCAGCATTAATATTCAGACATCAGGTAGTTTTCAAACACATCACTGACTACAGACAGGCCTTAAAACAAGTTACAGAATTATTAATAAAATCTGTAAATCAATGATCTCAGCCCACAGGATTATTATATATTTTTATATTTTTTTTATATATGAATATACTTGTTTATGCTGCAGGAGTTTCCTGTTTTTGTTGATGGACTTTTTAAACGGTACATTAGGCTTAATTTCTCATTATTTGTATTTATTTATGTTTTTCCTACCCTGAAGCAGTCAGAAAAAAAACAAAATAACCAAATGAAAGTAATTCTGATAAACATTTATAATTAAATATAAAGGATTAAATAAAAATGGAAATAAATGAGAGCACACTTTTGCTTCCATAAAAAAACAAATCCTGAGGTGACAAAAGATAATTACAGTAATATTTGTATTTATCCATTTCAATAATATAAGTTTCTTTGTGTCTATTCTACTTTTCACACCAACAATCGTTGATTGACTGATTCGTCAGGTTTCGTCCCCTGTTATTAAATGTGTACTTCAGTCTCTCAGGAGACGCTCTGTAGACGCTCTGTGATGCTCTGTAGGTGCTCTGTGACACTCTGTAGATGCTCTGTAGACGCTCCATTGGTGCTCTGTGACGCTCTGAGATGCTCTGTAGATGCTCTGTAGATGCACTGTAGACGCTCTATGTCCACAAAATAAGAATGCACTCTTAAATCAGACTGTTGTGGACTCTTTTTCCTTCAGCAGACGAAACACATACATATAAAACAGAATCAAACATACTAAAATCTTACAAATAAAGTCAAAGACACAGCGAAGCCGTCGGGTGGACGCAGATTTCTGAGGATTAAAACTGATTCTGAGGCAAAATAAGGACAAACAGACTGTGATGATACCAGAATATTCATTTCCATTTCTCACAAAAGATTCAAACTTGGAATAATTCGGGAGCAAAAATTATTTAAATGAAGTTGTTAAACCTGTTGAACTTTCTGTCTTCAGTCTCTGTCCATGTCTCAGTGTGTCCCTCAGTTTACTTTTCAGTGTCTCATAAACGAGCCTCCATACAGCCAGGAGCCAATCACAGGCCGTCCTGTGGTCATGTGACTTCTGCGTCAGTCTCTCATCTGTTCAGTCTCAGCTTTCGTCTCTGCTGCAGGATGTCCCGGTGTCCTCATTCGTAATCTTGTCCCTCTGTCCATCATATGTTGGTGGTGGAGTGCGTGGTGGAGAAGTTCTCCATGCGCAGACTGACCACCTTGCCCGTGGGCGGGGGGGGGCACAGGAAGCAGCAGGAGAAGACCTGGCGGCAGGCCGTACGGAAGTTCTCAGACAGGAAGGCGTAGAGGACAGGGTTAACGCAGGAGTTCCCGTAAGAAAGACAGTGGGACACGATCCGAAAGACGAAGGAGGCGTCAGTCAGAGGAAACGAGCCGAACTCCACCCACATGGCGATGATGTGGTGCGGCATCCAGCAGATGGTGAAGGCGGCGACCACCAGGAGGACTGTCTGCGCCGTCTGCAGGACAATAGAGAGGACACGTGTGTCTCAAT
>NW_024630155.1:0-3922 GCF_008729295.1 Plectropomus leopardus
TTTTGCAATTTTAATTATTTATTTATCTCTGTCTTTGTAATTTTAATAATTTATTTCTGTTTTGGGGAATTTTAAATGATGAACAATTTTTAAACTTGTAACCCTTTAACAAAGCATTTAGCCCCGTGGAAATCTTAATATATGTTTTTTGCAATTTTGATTATGTATTTATTTCTGTGGGTTATGGGTTAGGATTAGGGGTTAGGGATTTTCTCAGAACTTATATTTGACCTCAATATTTCTAAAATCATGGCTAAAGCACACTGTAAAAAGTGATTTTGGAGAGTGGTAAATATAATCTATGCAAACCATATAAAATTTACTTGATTATTGTAGTCAGCCAAAGAATTATAAAGTAATGGGTAAATTTTACACATACTACCTATTCATTAACAGTAACAACTGTTACATGGAAAAATAGGGTAAAATATACCCCAAAGCCGTGAGTGCTGTGCTCCAAAGTGCGCATGCGTCAGACTGCGTTTTTGAGTGAGCGGGACAGGGAACGCTGCCATCTTCCTCTCGCTCCGCCTGCCATTCAACCCATCTATGGTCCAACCGCAGAAGTGAAGGTAAGCTATTTACATAGGGCTATTGCTGTGTATAGTGCGATTGCAAATGGTAATTTATGAAATGATGAGATATTCCACTTCACTTGTATTCAGCGTGAGTCTGTGTTTCGTGCCATTACTTGAAACGAAACTTTGAATCTGTCCCTGGCGGCACCATGGCTGTTTTACTGTCCAGACAAATCGCTACATGGAGAAACAAACATAACTCATCCCAATATAAAACTTAGAACTGCCGGTAAGTAAGGTTTGCAATGAAATGTGTTCGCGGTGTGGTTTTTACAAGATTAGTCAGCATGCATGACTGTCTGACTGTTGGTTTTAAGGTTAGGAACTAGTCAACACCGGCTTTTTCTAATGCTATTGAATGGGCGGAGGTTTGAATAAGCAACACACAGACTGTAAAGGGGATAGTTCAGTTTTTTTTTTAAGTGAGGTTGTATGGTAAGGCACAAATGGCCATTAAGTATAATATGTGCAGTAGAAAGGTCTCTGCTCTCTCCCACTGAGAGACACCGGGGCGCATCACGCTGCACCGAGATGCACTGTTGTCACTGTTGTCAATGAGGGACAATTAATCAGTGTATTTTCACCGCCCATGAGAAGTCCCATCTCAAAATGATACACCAGTTCAAGAGTAGGCTACGATATAAAGCCAAAATTTACAATGCATCAGCTGGTCGGAAAAAACACTAACATAGGATAATCAAGATAATCGCAGATAAAATGAGTAAAACCTTCTCAAGCCGAAGAGTCGAAGTGGTGACCCTCAGCTCCCCTGTGAGTGTGTTTAAAGAAAGGTGGCCAGCATTATTCAGTGAGGCTCAGGTGAGAATGTCTGATCATTCACCAAGAAACATTCATGTGATTTCTTTGAGATCTGGTCTGTCATTTAAAATTTCCTTTTTTGTCCTTTTACTTTCTCACTAGATCAAGGAAGCGTTCATACGTATAACGACAGTTCCCTTGGAGGAGACATTCATGCTGAAACTTGAGTACACACCAGGTCTTTTGCAGCTTATGCGTGCTAAAGGAGGAGCTGCTGGTTCCAAGATACGCCCTCTGCTGGACTCTGTAAATGACGTATGTTATTTTACTTTTTTCCACAAATATGTAATAATTGATTTGAGTGAATTAACAGTGAAATAATTTGTAAACAATTGTTTTGCTGTGCACAAAGTTGACCTCCTTACCAACTTAACGAACTACAGTTTAACATCAATCTTTGAAATGTTAAAAAATGTTTTTAAGGAATTCGGTCTTAGTGTATGTAAATCACTGAGTTACACTAACAGTCTTTTCACTAAATTGTATCTCCGTACAGACACAGAGCATTGAGAAAAAAGGGATGCAGTTGTCTGCTGCCTCATTGGCTACCTCAGTGAAAGACAAGAAGATCTTTTCCATGACTGCCAGGTATGTCATATTGATAACACATGATTGATTAACTCAAGGGATCCTCATGTCTTCCTCTATTCTCCTCTCTCCTCCTCTCTCCTCTCTCCTCTCCTCTCGTCTTCTGTCCACTCCCCTCTGCACTCCTTTACTCTGCAAGATAAACTGAAATGTATTGTGTTGTGGAAAATTTAGCCTGCCTGGGAGAGTTAAAAAACAAGACCAAAGAAACATCATGCGCAATGATTTTATTCTCTATAGAGAGGTATAGAGAAGGGACACAACACAGACACACACGGCAGTCAAGCAGCCCCATGGCTGTGCCAACTAAGCAATGGTTGCAGCCCATTCTTTTAGTCTATCCTATACCTCTGGTTACATCATTACTAGAGGTGAGATGAGCTCTCCTAGGCAATAAAACAATCAGGATGCAAAAGTTAACAGATATCTACCCCCTAGGTGATGTTTGTAGTAAACACAGTTGTTGTTTTACCAATAGGAATTTACAACCTAGATCAGTTAGGAATAAGGTTATACAGAGTTCACCCTGTTACCTTCACCTCAAACAGAAGGTTCACCATACCAGGGTACAATTGGTTAACACTAATCATTCTACCAGACTTTCACAGAAAAGGACTCCTTTAAAATTTCCACCACAACTCCCCCCTTTTGATCATTTTTGATCAACTATTCAATTACCAGTGAAGAAATTTTGCTTCATTCAACACATAATTAAGAATAGGTTACACTTGATCATACATCACTTTCATCACAACTTTGTCAGGACAATACTTTCTATTACATACAATAGTAAATGGTGATTTAACTGCCATTCTTTTTTGCACTGTAAGTCTTCAGATGATCAAACACTTGCCACGTAGCTCTGCGATCCATTGTCCCTCGTTGTCCCTCATCGGACACTCCACAGTGCCTCGAGTAATGTGTTCTCTGGATTCATGTATGTGTAATGTGTAATTCTTCGTTGTAGCTATGGCAGCGCTTTGCTTGCACCATTAAGCTGTGTTGTTCATCGACGCCACGCGAGTGATCACTTTTACATGTTTTTGTTGAATCTTGTTCTGCTTCACCTTGTTGTGAATCATTGCTCAGTCCTCAGTGTCAGTTGACTGTTGCCTCTTGTGATCATCCTCTGTGTTGTTCTCCTTAGATGTTGTTCCATCCTTAAATGTGATCTGGTAAATAGGACTCCTTTAAAATTTCTACCACAACTGGAACAGCATCTTAAATAATATACTTAAATTAAAAATGTGTATGCTTTTTGTTTCTTTCTTTTTAACATGTAGGAATGTGAGGACTACACAGACAAAACGATGAAGGTGATCATGATGCACAATATCATGGCTGAGGAGGATCCATCAGATGTATCTATTGTGATTGGGAACCAAGTGATGGAAGGATGTGGAAGCCGAACAAAGGCATGTGTACTGCTGATGGGACTGATATATGCCCTCAACCTCGAATATCCAAAGCAGCTGAATAACACATTTGAAGCTTTTCAAAAGCTTTTTTTTTTTTTGGAACTTGATGGAGCAAAACTACTGAAGAGGGTCCACAGCCTCAAAAATAAGCTCATGCAATAGACACACATTTCCTCTCTTGTTCCAAGAGGATGTTTTGTCCGGACATAGCTAGATGGAGTTGTGATGGAGTGTAGGTTTTTTTTATTTTTCTACTCTTCCCCCCTCTGCTCCACACACACACACACACACACACACACACACACACACACACACACAGACACACACAAATATATAAATATAAATGTACAGATGGATACATACATAAGTATGTCACAGCCTCTCTCAGCCCACTCCATTGCTCTCTGATTTCCCCAGATTGACAGAAAAGGGACACCGATAGAAAGTGGCCAGTCTGGTCAATACCACTGAGTGTAGCCTAAAGAAATTTGATCTCTCCCTCTATACCCTCCTCTTCCC
>NW_024630156.1:0-6473 GCF_008729295.1 Plectropomus leopardus
TACCCTGCCATTTCCCTCCCAGTGAAGACATTAATGAGCAGACCCACATCCTTAATCAACTGTGTGTCCATGTGTTTGTGTGTGTGTGTGTGTGTGTGTGTGTGTGTGTGTGTGTGTGTGTGTGTTTTGTTCATTTCACTGACTTCTAAATATGAAGTACCTACTGAACTAAATATATATATCAAAATGTTTTCTTTAAAAAATTGCCAGAAATGTTTAAAGAAATAAAATGGCCACGGTTTTTCTTTAAAATTATAAAACAGAAAAAAGGCCAAATTAAGATAAATTTTTTAAAAAATGGCAATTTTTTTTGACAAAACAAAAATGCCAATTTTTTTTGATAAAATCAGCAAAAAATAAATGAAGGACAAAAAACAGCCTACATTTTAAAATAAATAATAATAATAAAAGTCATGGACATTTTTGCTAAAATGTGCATAAACCTTAACATTTGTACTGTCAACAGTACAAATGAAAGACAATCCTGCAACGCTGAATTTAATGGAAAGGTCCTTTCTATTTTATTTCTATTGCTAATCCACACAATAAAGAAGCTGAAGTTTTTGGCATTTTTTTGCTTGATAAAGATGTCGTCCTTGTCCATATTCTGTTGTACTGAGTGTCCATATTCTGTGTGTGTAGATGTGATTTTATATAAACTGATATATTTTCTGTGTGTCCTCCTCAGGTCATGAGTGCCTCTAGGAAAGACCCAGCGGAGAATAACCTCACCTTTCCAAAGCCCCGCCCTGCCTGGGCCTCACCCTGCCCCCCACCCCTGGACTCCCACCATGAGTGAGTTTATCATTTTTTATTTCTTCATCAAAAACCGGCTCTTCGTGTGCGCTCTCTTCCACTTTGGCTGCTTTGTTGTTGGGATGCATATTGTGAGAAATTGTGGCATTATTGTGTGATTTTTGTTTTTCTGGTTTATAAAACACAGTGAAAACACGGGGACATGCTGTAGAGGTTTCCACAGTTAAATTTTAAAGCATTAATTTGGAGTTTTTGTCAGTTATTGGAACCACGAAGAGTGATATTTGTGCAGAGGAAAAATTCAGAAAATCAAATGTGTAACCAGAGTCAAGAGGTGAGAATGAGCCATTTGGCTAAATATGGGACTTTAATATTGTTGTGATGTTGCTTGATGTGAGCAAATAACCGATTGGGGTCGATTCCTGACAGTCAGAGGTGTTTTTCCAGAGCTGCAGTTAAAGACATTTTTCATTTGCGTTTGATTTTTCGAATGCTGGTTTGGTAATTTGGGGTTTGCGCTGTTGCAGCGGCTCAGTTTTAGTCGATGAGTCTGCTTTTATTACGAACATCAAGATACATTTTGGTCCAAAATGTGTCCTGCAGGTTTTTAGGTACATGATGCTCTTGGATGTGATGAGAGGCTGATTGTAGTACGGCACAGATATCCTGCGTATTTTAACGCAGTACTGCAGGGATACTAAACTTACTTTGCCTAGGGGCCACTTTTGCAAAATATAAGGAGGCAGGGGCCAGTGGCAGGAGCCCCATAAGTGTTTCTAGGATTTTAGGACATTTCTAAGTTTTTAAGACATTTCTAGGATTTTAGCACAATTTTATGATTAAGAACATTTCTAGGATGTTTCTCTGATTTTAGGATGTGTAATGGGGATCAGGAAGTTTCTAGGATTTTTGAATGTTTACATTTCTAGCATTGTAGGAAATTCCTATGATTTTAGGATGTGTCTAGGATCTTAGAGCCAATCCAGTGGCCCTTTTTTTAATCAACAAGCTCTTTTTTGATGCTGTTTTATGCACCCTGACACCTTATGGAGACTAAAAGTACAAAAACAATTCCCAGTGTGAATCACTTTATTTTTATTGTGAATTAGAAGATGACTGGGGGGCCACCCGACACCCTGTTGGGGGCCAGATTTGGCCCACGGGCTGTAAGTTGAGTATCACTGCAGTAGTGTTTAAGATGTTGCATCACTCGGCTGGATCTGCCTTCCTTTGCACCTCCGCCCGCCCCCCCCACCGACGGCAGAAACATATGGCACAGAGGAGCAAGTGCTGCAACCCTCACCGCTTCATCTCTCATCAATCACACCGCAAAGCATGATGGGAGGGCAGATGTAGCGGGATGTGCACTTCATCAGCTCCATCTTCAGTGTGTATATATATATATATATATATATATATATATAAAAAAAAATATAGATATATATACTGTATGTGTGTGTATTCTGCTGCGCCGCTGTATGTCAGTGCGTCTGCTCGGCCTCACACGTCGGCTCGGTGTGAGTCATCCAGCGAGGACAGAGTGCTAGAATGTGTTTAATGTCTCATACATGTGTGTAACGTCACACACACACACGCACACACACTGGCGCCAGAAGATTGTTTTCCCCATGAGGGGGTGTGTCCTGTGATGTGGATTAAATTTATTCACGATGTTTTTCCCACTGATAACAATTTGTCATGTTTATGGCAAATTAACGGAAAATCACATGCATTACAAAACAGTCATTTTTAATCATTATTTGCTTGCATAATTTGATTTGAATCATAAATTTGGAAACTGAATTTTGCAAAAATATATTTAGTTATTTTTAATTTAACCAGGAATATTCCCATTGGGATCCAAAATTGGCCAAGACAGCAGCATGACGAATTTCACATAGTTTAGTTTAGTTTAATCACATAATAGAGAGCACAATGAGGACAAAACATGTTAAAAAATACATGTGAGGGTGGTAGAAACCTATACTGGCTTATATGAAAAACACACTCAGAAAACATATGAATGATAAGATATAAGTAATCGAAGCATCAATGCGTTTAGTTGCTTAAAATACAAAGTATCACAGTGTAAGTATAGAGTAAAAAAAATAAAAGTACAACTAAGAATAAAAGTAAATATAAGAAAAAACAGACTAAGAACACAACTGCAAAAAGTAAAAAACAATTATAAAGATTTTTAAAAACAGCCAATGTTTCAGGATATTTCTATGATTTTCGGAGGTTTCTAGGTTTTTAAGTTATTTCCAATTTTTTCTCTGATTTTTGGATGTTTCTATCATTTAAGGATGTTTCTTGGACATTAGGATATCTCTAGGATTTGAGGACATCTTTAAGATTTTGGGACATTTTTCAGACTTTAGGTTGTTTCTTGTATTTTATGCACTTTTTAAAATAAACGCTCTGTTTTGATGCTGTTATGCACTCTGACACCTTATGGATACTAAAAGTACAAAAACAATTCCCAGTGTGAATCACTTTATTTTTACTGTGAATTAGAAAATGGTTGGGGGGCCACCTGGCACCCTATTGGGGGCCCGATTAAACTGCAGTTTTTGGTACTTCTGCATTGCCTTCATGTCCAGGAGGTTGCTGCTTAAATAAAACCCAGACAGTGTTGAATGTTATCAACTGATAGCCCAGCGTTAAGCTAAACATGTGTGAAACAGAAAGAGTCTGTCCCGCTCTTTGATATCCGGCCTCCACGTTCTCCGGCTCGGCCCTCTCAGACCGTTTTGTTCTCTGTGCAGTTTAACTGACTTCACAGATAAAAGCTGAACTGGAGCCAGCGGCGTTTCCTCCTGCCAGCGGTGTTAACTCACTCTGCAGCCGCTCGCCTCTCCAGTGTTTGTCTGTGCAGAGCTGTAGATCTGTGTACCAGGGGGCTGGGACTGGGTTACCGGGGCAACCCAGCGCATGTGAGGCGTGTACCGCAAGGTGATTGGATTAAACAGACGCTGCTGTAGAGGAGTGCTGAGAGGTTTAACCCGATTACTGCTGTTTCCTTTGTGCATGCCGCCGAGCGTGCACATACACAAACAGGTGTGTGTGTGTGTGTGTGTGTGTGTGTGTGTGTGTGTGTGTGTGTGTCAGGGGAGGTTAGCTGGTTGATCTGATTGATTGGGAGTGATGAAAATGGAGGAAAGTGTGATTGATGAGCTGAGTCATGTAACAGTGGGAAAAGCCACAAGCCGCATAGCAGTGTGTGTGCTGCTCTCTCTTTTATAGTGTGTGTGTGTGTGTGTGTGTGTGTGTGTGTGCACATTGTTTAAAAAATGGCAAAGTAAAGTTAAAAAACGTAAGAAAAATTACCTCTTTGTGCTCCTTTTTTGCAAAACTTGCAGCTATAAACTGCTAAAAGACAAATAAAATGAAACATCCTCAATATAAAAAGCGTCTTATCATCGAGCTCTATGATTTCTGTGATGCAGAATACATGGATGTGGAATTTGGTAAAACATGCTGTAAAACATGAAAGAATTTGCCAAAATGTTTTTGCAATTTAAAAAAATCTGTGTATTTCCTACTGTTATAAGTAGGGCTATGCAATATGGCTAAAAATGTTTTCACAATAAAATTTTAACAAAATCAAATTAACTGACTCTTTTCCTGATGACAGAATATGCCAAAAACAAAGAATGCAGAAAAATTAAATTGGAAAACATGGAATATGGAAACAACTAAACCGGATTTTATAGGTCCCTAATAACAAGTAAAACAATATGAAAAAAACAACAGTCATTAAAAAGTGTTCAGATCTAATTTTCATAATATGAATAATATAACAGTCCGCCGGCCTAATCTCCCCATAAACAACTTCAATGCAGTAAAATCCACAAAGAGCAGAGCAGACGAGCAGCTCTGGTGTGGTTATTGTAGTCCTAATGTGACCTGAATGTGCTTTGTAAGCAGCCGGCGCTCTGGGAGGAAGGCTTTTTATGTGTTTGATTATTTATCTCAACCTTTGATAGACTCACTCTCTCGCCTGGAGATGCTTAACGATGTTGATATCCTGAGCTAATTACCTTAATTACCCCCCGACAACACACAACACACACAGACGGTGGCCGGCCGGGGGTAGGCGGGGTTAGTTTCCTCTAACGAGTCTCTTAACGAGGATGGATGACTCACTCCGGATGGTCTGAATTTTGTTGGAAAAATGAGAAAAGAGGGAACAGAAAGAGTAAATTAACTAAAATAAATTCAGTGTCCTCTGGTCTCATTTAACACTTTGAAACCTGAAGTCACTTTTCTTGTGCTACTTTCAGACTTTTACTCGCCAAAATATTCATAAAATTATATAAAAGTCTTTTTTATCACAATTTCTTTTTTTTCTCCTTTTTTATCGCTATACATTCAGAAACATAAAAAATAAATCCGCTATACATGTTTCTCAGGGTCAAAAGTTGCAAATTTGCAAATAGTAATTTCCAGGCCTAAAAACGTTTTTGGAAAAGTCATTGAATTTTGTTTCACAAGCCTGTATAATAACACGTGATGAAGAAATCATGCCTTTCAAACCCCAAAAATTACATTTAAAAAAAGCTAAATTACATAACAACATTTTTTTTTTAAAGTAAACATAATTGCCAATTTAAAAAAAAAAACTAAAAAAAAAATAGCTGATTTAAAAAAACAAAAATCCAGCATCAG
Source organism: Plectropomus leopardus (assembly GCF_008729295.1). Taxonomy (NCBI): domain Eukaryota; kingdom Metazoa; phylum Chordata; class Actinopteri; order Perciformes; family Serranidae; genus Plectropomus; species Plectropomus leopardus. The sequence goes on from NW_024630156.1 coordinate 5,428, forward strand.
CAAAACAAAACCCCAAATTTTTAAACAATGCTGAAAAAATATTCAGTGCGTTACTTTTTATAGGTAAACGTACGAACAGTCCGTGATAACAGCCTGTGCAGATTTACTGCTATAATGACTGATAAATCACTGAAAATCCAAGTTCTACATTTGTTTTCTCGTCTTCATTCCCAATCTGACATCAGCTGCCCTAAAATTCCTCTTTTTAAAGGGTCCGTGTTGTTATTTTCCCTCAAAAGAGTCTTTGAATGTGATTCAAGTTGCACTTTAGGACTTCAAAAGCTTCTGAGGAGCACCTGAGGGCAGCGTGAGCGGGCGTGAACGGCTGGCTCCAGTCATCTCACCTGTCCTTCACCTTTTCCAACACACACACACACACACACACACACACACACACACACACACACACACACACACACACACACACTCGTTCGTTCGTCTCCCTGTCAGAGGAAGATGGATGTGATTGGGTGGCGTGCTGGGCACAGAGTCTGGGTGTGGTGCAGGATAATTATCTCCTCTTCAAAGCCTCATCTGGCCTCCATCTGCTGGCCTTTAGCATGGTTAGCTTAGCCACCGAGCACCCGGCAGAGGTCCTTCCCGTCCCGCCAGACCTGCAGCGTCTATAAAAAGGCGTCTTAGCGTGCAGAGTCTTTTTCCAGCTCCAACCTGGTTTACATTCGCTCACCTGGAAACGACTCAACACAAGTACAGACTCTCACAGAGCAGCTCTGTTGGCAGAGTTTGTCTGAACACACCTCAGCTGCAGTTATTCAGGGAGAGAAGAGTGCTATCAGGGTTCATGACAAACCTGGAAATATGTAAAAGGAAAATTCCAGGCCTGGAAACATTTTGGAAACTAAATATAACTAAAAGGTTTTGGGAAAGTCATGGAATTTTTGTTTCCTGAAACTGTCTGTGTTATAAGAGGTTTGAAAGGCATGTTTAAAATAAAAAAAAAAAAAAATCACCAAAAGACATTTTTAATTGCCAAAAAATCACAAAAATATACACAAAATATTTTCTTTAAAAAATTGCCATTTTTT
>NW_024630157.1:0-2948 GCF_008729295.1 Plectropomus leopardus
TATTGGTCATTTTTTCAACATGCTATATTATGTTGGTTTCGGCCGTGCTTTCGCAACATCCTTTGCTATGGCATGTTTCTACATGCTGTTTTATGAGGTATTATAGGGTTTTCAGCAGTTTTTTGGAAATGACATATTTTGGTATTCTTGCCTTACTATAGCCTTGCTTTTTTCGGTCATTTTTTGAACATACAATATTATGATGTTTTTGGCTTTTTTTTGCAACATCCTTTGCTATGGCTTGTTTCTGCATGCTCTTTTATGAGGTTTTTATAGGGTTTCCAGCAGTTTTTTGGAAATGACATATTTTGACATTTTTGCCTTACTATAGCCTTGCTTTTTCGGTCATTTTTTCCAACGTGCTATATTATGTTGGTTTTGGCCGTGTTTTTGCAATATCCTTTGCTATGGCTTGTTTCTGCATGCTGTTTTATGAGGTATTATAGGGTTTCCAGCAGTTTTTTGGAAATGACATATTTTGGTATTCTTGCCATACTATAGCCTTGCTTTTTCTGTCATTTTTTCCAACATGCTATATTATGATGTCTTTGGCCGTGTTTTTGCAATATCCTTTGCTATGGCATGTTTCTGCATGCTGTTTTATGAGGTTTTATGGGGTTTTCAGCAGTTTTTTTGAAATGTCATATTTTGACATTTTTGCCATACTATAGCCTTGCTTTTTTCGGTCATTTTTTCCACATACAATATTATGATGTTTTTTGGCTTTTTTTTGCAACATCCTTTGCTATGGCTTGTTTCTGCATGCTGTTTTTATGAGGTTTTATGGGGTTTTTCAGCATTTATTTGGAAATTACCATATTTTGACATTTTTGCCATACTATAGCCTTGCGTTTTCGGTCATTTTTTCAACATGCTATTTTATGATGTTTTTGGCCGTGTTTTTGCAACATCCTTTGCTATGGCTTGTTTCTGCATGCTCTTTTATGAGGTTTTAAGGGGTTTCAGCAGTTTTTTGAAATGTCATATTTTGACATTTTTGCCATACTATTAGCCTTGCGTTTTCGGTCATTTTTTTCAACATGCTATATTATGTTGGTTTTGGCCGTGTTTTTGCAACATCCTTTGCTGTGGCATGTTTCTTCATGCTCTTTTTATGAGGTTTTAATGGGGTTTTCAGCAGTTAGTTTGGAAATGACATATTTTGACATTTTTGCCTTACTATAGCCTTGCTTTTTCGGTCATTTTTTCAACATGCTATATTATGTTGGTTTTTGGCCGTGTTTTTGTAACATCCTTTGCTGTGGCAGCATGTTTCTGCATGCTGTTTTTTTATGAGGTATTATGGGGTTTCCAGCAGTTTTTTTTTTGATAATGACATATTTTGACATTTTTTGCCTTACTATAGCCTTGCTTTTTCGGTCATTTTTTTTCAACATGCAATATTATGATGTTTTTGGCTTTTTTTTGCAACATCCTTTGCTATGGCATGACTCAGCAGGCTATTTTACGAGGTTTTATAGGGTTTCCAGCAGTTTTTAGGGAATGACATATTTTGACATTTTTGCCATACTATAGCCTTGATTTTTTTGGTCATTTTTTTCAACATGCTATATTATGTTGGTTTTGGCCGTGTTTTTTGCAATATCCTTTGCTATGGCATGTTTCTGCATGCTGTTTTATGAGGTTTATGGGGTTTTCAGCAGTTTTTTTTGAAATGTCATATTTTGACATTTTTTTTGCCATACTATAGCCTTGCTTTTTCTGTCTTTTTTTCAACATACAATATTATGATGTTTTTGGCTTTTTTTGCAACATCCTTTGCTATGGCATGTTTCTGCATGCTGTTTTTATGAGGTTTTATGGGGTTTTCAGCAGTTTATTTGGAAATTACATATTTTGACATTTTTTGCCATACTATAGCCTTGCGTTTTCGGTCATTTTTTCCAACATGCTATATAATGTTGGTTTTGGCCGTGTTTTTGCAACATCCTTTTGCTATGGCATGTTTCTGCATGCTGTTTTTCATGAGGTTTTATGGGGTTTTCAGCAGTTATAGATTGGAAATGTCATATTTTGACATTTTTGCCATACTATAGCCTTTTTTTTGGTCATTTTTTTCAAACATGCATGTTTTATATTATGATGTTTTTGGCCGGTGTTTTTGCAAGATTCCTTTGCTATGGCTTGTTTCTGCATGCTCTTTTATGAGGTTTTTTTTTATGGGTTCCAGCAGTTTTTTGGAAATGTCATATTTGACTATGTAAGTTTTTGGCTGTTTTTGCAACACATGGCCTTGTTTCTTGCCATACTATAGCCTTGCGTTTTCGGTCATTTTTTCAACAACATGCTATATTATGTTGGTTTTGGGCCGTGTTTTTGCAACATCCTTTGCTGTGGCATGTTTCTTCATGCTCTTTTATGAGGTTTTATGGGGTTTTCAGCAGTTTTTTTTGAAATGTCATATTTTTGACATTTTTGCCATACTATAGCCTTGCTTTTTCTGTCATTTTTTCAACATACAATATATTATGATGTTTTTGGCTTTTTTTTTGCAACATCCTTTGCTATGGCTTGTTTCTGCATGCTGTTTTTATGAGGTTTTATGGGGTTTTCAGCAGTTATTTGGAAATTACATATTTTGACAATGAGGTTTTATGGGGTTTTCAGCAGTTTTTTTGAAATGTCATATTTTGACATTTTTGCCATACTATAGCCTTGCTTTTTCGGTCATTTTTTCCATCCATCCATCCATTCTCTTCCGCTTATCCGGGGTCGGGTCGCGGGGGCAGCAGCCTAAGCAGCGAAACCCAGACTTCCCTCTCCCCGGCCACTTCATCCAGCTCTTCCCGGGGGACCCCGAGGCGTTCCCAGGCCAGCTGAGAGACGTGTCCTGGGTCTTACCCGGGGCCTCCTACCGGTGGGACGTGCCCTGAACACCTCACCAGGGAGGCGTCCTGGAGGCATCCTAATTAGATGCCCGAGCCATA
>NW_024630158.1:0-1694 GCF_008729295.1 Plectropomus leopardus
TCACGTGTTACCTGTGGTCACGTGTTACCTGTGGTCACGTGTTACCTGTGGTGATGCGAGCAGCAGGCTGAGGCTCCAGGCCAGCAGCAGCATGCGTCGGTTCCTGCGGTGTGCGTTTAGGGCGTCCAGCGGGTGCAGGATGGCGTGCTGGCGGTCGAGGCTGATGACGACGAGGATGAAGGCGGAGGCGTGCATGGCGAACAGCTTCAGGAAGCAGAGCAGCTTACAGAGCGTGTCTCCTCCGTACCACTGCACCGTCACGTTCCACACGGCGTCCAGAGGCATCACCACGAACGTCATCATAAGGTCAGCCGACGCCAGGCTCAACATCAGCGGCCGCAGGTGAGACGCCAGTCGCCGACCACGCCCACACCACACGCTGGCCAATAGGGCGAGGTTACTGCAGGCGGCGAACAGGAAGAGGACGAATGTGGCGCCGACACGGAACTGAGCGGCCCGGGTGAAACTGGGGGCCTCCCAGTCTGTGAGAGGAGGGAACTGGGAGCTGTTGGGAGGGGGCGGGGCTACATAGTTGGTGGGCAGAGCCAGTGATGACAGCCTTACGGTGGACCAGTTACTGGACATCCTGCAGAGAGGAAGAAGAAGAAGACGAAAACAATAAAGATAAAGAAGAAGACAAAGATGAAGAAGATGGAGACAAACGAAGATGAAGACAAAGAAGAGGACAAATAGGAAGACGAAGAAGATGATGATGAAGACGGAGAAGAAGAAGACAAAGAAACAAAGAGGACGAAGAAAAAGACGATGAAGAAGAAGAAGAAGGTCATCGGTGATGTCACAGCTGATGTTTGGACATTTTAAAGAACTTGTGACCCCTCAAACTTATCATGCGACTCCCCTGAAGGCCCCGGGCCTCAGGTTGAGAACCACTGCTATAACCTATGACAGCAGACACAGAGGGACATCAGCTGAGCTTGGAGGGATCCTATTTTGTTTTTTTTGTTCCCGTTTGTTTGAGGCAGGATCGCCCGCTGAGCTCTGATTGGACGCCTGCAGACCACCTGTCTGTCCGTCCGTTTATCTACCAGCCGAACGTCCATCAGCTCTTATTGTGACAGAGACTTCCTGTCTGTGCAGACAAAAGATCACAGATAAAAGTCTCGTTAAAGGACAAAGACTCGAAGAACCTGATTGGTTACCATGGTAACTGATTGACACTGAGGAGTCTGCTGACGACGGTTTCACCTGTTCAGGTTTTATAAAGAGGTGGAGCGTGAAAAAGGAATTGAATAAGAATTTATTTTTATTATTGCTATTATCATTCTATTTATTGATCTATTTATCTGCTCACTTGTGTATTTACTTTTCTATCTCTCTGTTTACTCAGTTCCCAGTCTAAGTTTTTGTGTTTTTTATTCACATGGTTGTGTGTGTGTGTGTGTGTGTGTGTGTGTGTGTGTGTGTGTGTGTAACACAGCGACAGCCCTTCACTGGTTCATCAATAACTTCATGTTGTTGGTGCAGTTCTTTCCGATCACTGATCGATGAATCACTCATCAGGGATCAATGAAATACGATTATGTAAAATAAAGTTTAGACTAGAGACAACAATAATATTCAGGTGATATTGATTACTCTGACATTGATATGCACACACACACGCACGCACGCACGCACGCACGCGCGCACACACACACACACACACACACACACACACACACACACACACACAC
>NW_024630159.1:0-5049 GCF_008729295.1 Plectropomus leopardus
AAATGACCCGAAAAGCAAGGCTATAGTATGGCAAAAATGTCAAAAAATGACACATCCTAAAAACAGCTGAAAATGATTTTAAACTGTATGAAATAGCGCACTGAAACACGCCATAGCACAGAAAGTTAAAAAAAAAAAGCCAAAAACAACATAATACGGTTAGTCGAAAAAATGACCCGAAAACCAAGGCTATAGTATGGCAAAAATGTCAAATTTCGAAATGTCCCAAAAATGGCTGAAACCTACTTATTATAGCTTGTAGAGTCGCGCCATAGCATATAATGTCGAAACAAAGGCCAAAAACGTAACATTACATTAATACCTTTTTTCGATGTGTTGTACTATTAAGTCATTGTTAATTTAATTTAAATAATTTAGCATTTTAAAAAAATGACCAAAAACTGCATAGTATAGTAAGGTGAAGAATGTCAAGTTTTGACATGTCCTAAAAATGGCTGAAACCTACTTATTATAGGTTGTAGAGTCGCACCATAGCATACAATGGCGAAACAAAGGCCAAAAAAGTCGTAATTTGGTATGTCAATAAAATGGCCAAAAACTGCATAGTATAGTAAGGTGAAGAATGTCAAATTTTGACATGTCCTAAAAATGCCTAATAACCACTTATTATAGCTTGTAGAGTGGCGCCATAACATACAATGTCGAAACAAAGGCCAAAAACATCGTAACATTACCTTAATACCTTTTTTCGATGTGTTGTACTTTTAAGTCATTGTTTATGTTAAAGCTTGAAATAATAACATTGTTTAAATCACTTTTGCCTCGTGTGATTTCCACCTTTGTCAGCTGCAGCTTTAATGAAGCTCCTGCGGTAACGGACATAACGCCTGTTTGTGTAAACTTCAGATTCTGACGACGCCAGGAAGTCCAGGAAGGATGACGAGACGATGGGCTGGAAACGGTATCTCATAGATATACGAATTTTTCTCCATTTTGGAGATGTTAAAACCCACTGAAAGCAATATGGGCATACAGGACAGCATCAACACGTGAAACACAGTAACTTTGGTTTTACATGTTTTTATAACATACTCCATTAATCCTTTTATTTCATTTTTATGACATACTCTCACTTTTTTGGCATTTTTTTGACATCGTAAGCTATGACTTTTTATGGCGTAGTATATTATGTTGTTATGTTTTTCCACATTTTTCGACACAAACTTCGACACACACTTTACTATGACTTTTTGTTTTTGTTTTTTGTCATATAATATGACTTTTTATGATGTATTCGTTTGAAAACATTCATTTTTTTTTCCATAACTTACTATACTATGAGCTTTCTGCTGACATTTTTATGCGATGTTTGTGTGCATCATCGTTTTAAGATGTTCGTGTGTGGCATCACTGCGACTCACGTCTGGAGGAGCCTCCACCATTATGTCTTGCTGGCGTTCTCGTAGATGACGTCAGAGGTGATGGACTGCTGCTTCTTCTTCTGCCACATCAACAAGACACATTGATGGATGAACACGTACTGCTCCTGCAGACAAAAAAGACGAGCGTTTGTCCACACACAGACACTGTCTCAGGGACATTTGTAGTTTGAAGGGCATTTTCAAACCTGTGTTGTATAGCGTTTTTGAATTGGACTCTGGTTCGTTTTCCTTCTCTCTGCCTAGTGCCACACAAGAAACAGGACTAGATCTTTGATATTTGGGCGGACAGGAGCTTCTTCCTGACACGTCAAACCACTAAGAGGAGATATGTTAACTTTTACTGATGCGCTCTGGTTTGCTTTTTCTGTGTGAAAAGACACAGAAAAAACATCCCAAATGACCTAAAATCCCACAAATATCCAAAAATCCTAGAAATGTACTAAAATCTTAGAAATGTCCTAAATTTCTAGAAATGTCCTAAAATACCAGAAAAGTCTTAAAATCCTAGAAATAACCTCAAATCCTGGAAATGTTCTCAAAATTCTAGAAACGTCCTAAATTCTTGGGAACAACCTAAAAACCTAGAAACGTCCTAAAATCCCAGGAATGTCCTAAAATCCTAGAAATGTCCTAAAATCCCAGAAATCTCCTGAATTTTGAAAAAATGTCCTGCAACACAGAGATGTCCTAAAATCCTAGAACAGTTCTAAAATCGTAGCAATGTTCTAAAATCCTAGAAATCTCCTGAATTCCTAAAAATGTCCTGAATCACAGAGATGTCCTAAAATCCTAGAAACATCCTAAAATCCTAGAAATGCCTAAAAATCCCTGGAATTTCTTAAAATCCCAGAAACATCCTAAAATCCCAGGAATGTCCTAAAATCCTACAAATGTCCTCAGTTTCTAGAAATGTCTAAATCCTAGAAATGTCCTAAATATTGAGAAATCTCATTAAATCATGAACTCACTCTTAAATCCTAGAAATTGTCTGAAACCCTTGTGTGTATGGGGCTGCAGGCCTCCCGTCATTTTCCAAAAGAGGCCGTCATAGAAGCCAGTCAAGCATCCCTGAACGACAGTGAGTCTAAACCAACAGCTCTCACCTCGGTCTGGACCATAGACAGACGATGTGAACGCATCTCGGACACCATCCCCAGGATATCTGCAAACTCGTGTTCCCTGATGTGCTGCATGAGACGGTCCAGAGCGATGAACGTCCCCGTCCGGCCGACTCCGGCACTGAACCACAGACACGGACACAGACATCAAACCTCTGCTGATATCGTTGTAACGACAGGAGTCATGATGGCAGCCAAAACCAGAGGAAACGGATGACACAGTGCGCATTACATCATCCGTCTAAAAGCATTTTTATGGCTGTGATTGTCAGGGCGGGATAACGACCTCCTCGTGAATGGACACACGATGCTGAATAACAACCAGCAACTTTGTTTTTGTTCTAAAGGAAATAATGTGATTATTTAACTGTTTTTAAATAAGTGATTTAAAATTATTTTTCGATTTTTACAGTTTTATACAGTTACTTAAAGTACCGAACACTGAACGTTTATTATTGGTTAAAGGCTTGCCAGTTTACTATCGTTGAGTTGACAAGCTGAATTTAAGATGTTAAAAAAATGTCCAACATATCGAAGATAATTCACTGATTTGGAAACATAGTAAATTGTTTTAATTTCTGGGGCTTACGGCCTCCGTTTGCCTTGTTTGTCAAAGCACTTTGTAAACTGTGTTTTTAAAGGTGCTATATAAATAAAATTATTTTAGTTTTTCTGATGAAGAACATTACAGATCTGTTTGCAGCAACATCCAAAAAAACATTTTTGTTTACCCCTTTGAAACTCGGAGTGACATCACTTTTCTTTTCAGACGGCTTTCACGAGTATTTGAATTGTTGAAAAATGGTCCAATTTCTTCCAAAACATGGAAGGGAAAAAAGCAATGAGCAAACAAAAAACATATTTAAAAAAAAAAAAGGAAAAACTATATCTATAATGATCATAATTACATTATAAAAATGATGTTACAAAATTATTATAATTTTTCTTGGCTTTTTCTGGGTCATTACTTATTTCTTTTTTGTTTTGTTATGTTTGTTTGATTATTTTCAGGAACATTTTCTTGCTTTTACAAATTTCTTGCTAATTTTTGGATGATTTCTTTCATTTCTCGTCGCCTTCTTCACATGCTTTTTCGGGTTTCAAGGGGTTAACTCGAGTATAATGTTAAGATAATATCTGTATTTTTGGAAACTGTCGGAGCTCCGTGTGACCCTCTGCAGAATCCTGACCTGCAGTGGACGATGATGGGGTCTTTGGTCCTGTTTGCCTGCTGACGGACGATGTGGACGAACTGCAGGATGCTTTCGATGGCGTTGACCGTGGGGACGCCGTGATCGGGCCATGAGGTGTAGTTCAGGTGCAGCACGTCCTGACTCTCATCAGCCTGCAGGAGGAGACGAACATCGATGAGAATATGTGAACGTACAACATGAAGCCGCAGCGTTCGCCTCCCGCCGGGCCCCCGACCCCCGGAGACCGGTACTCACGTATCCCAGTCTGAACTTCCTGATGGTCCACTCCGGAGACTCGGTTTCAGAGAGCATCTCCACACTGATCTCTCCGTACATCACCGGTTCATCTGTGAACGGCCAGTAGTGATCACATTTCACCTGGAAACAGCAAATATATCCAGAGATCATTGTGATCAGAGAGGAAGCCCACAGTTTCATCTTCAACATTAAAATTATGGAAATTATTAAAAGGAAAAGAAGCACATCTTCATGTTTGTGAAGCTGACACCATGAAATGTTTTTAAATAAAAGATGACGTTAAAATGAATTTTTTGTCTGATTGATTAATGGACTAATCGTTTCAGCTGTTGGCTAGTTTACTGTCTAACAAAAAAACTGAATTTCTTAAACTTTTAATGTGTTTTGAAAGTGAAAATCTGAATTTGTAAAGTAGCCAAAGGTGTCAAATGTTGCAGAATAATGAAGCACGAAGAGAAAAGACTCAAGTAAAAATTCCCCAAATGTGTATTTAACCCTTTAAAACCTGGATCAATGTCAGGGTTTTTTTGTACTTTGATCTGACAGGAAAAGGCAGTGAGCAACGTGACAGAAAATATCCCGCAAACTGTAAAACAAAATCCTAAAAGAAACAAGAAAACGACCTCAAAATTAGCTTCGGAAAAAAATGGGAAAATAAAAGAAAAACATGATAATAATTATGATGATTATATATTTCAAATGATTTTTATAGAAATGCGTGTATATTTTTTTTTTTCGATTTTCAGTACTTTTTGGGGTCATTTTTTTTTTCTTTTTCTTTCTCCCCGTATGTTTTTGTAAAAAATTAAACCAATTTGCTCAGTTTCAAAGGGTTAAGACCAGTCGTGTTTTTTGCAGTAATGAGACTCACCCTCCGTCGTTCGTTACACTGCGTGAGCATGACGATAATCGGAGACTTCTGCTGCAGAACCATCTTCCAGAAATCATTGCGAGTTTCAGGCAGCGGCCCCTGAGTGGCGATGTACTCTTTACTGTGTTTGTAGCCCTGAAAAACACAGAAATACTCTGTTACTGTCAAAAAAACACAAAATTACATCTTTAATCACAACACATATA
>NW_024630160.1:0-2293 GCF_008729295.1 Plectropomus leopardus
CGTTTCCTGTTCCTGTACGCTGAGATCTTCATCCCGTACGCCTGCAGCTTTTGGATCATCTTCGGAGGTCAGACTGACACTGTGATCAATAACTCCTAATTATTGATCAGTAACTCCTAAATATTGATCAATAACTCCTCCCCCTCGTCCTGAGGGGTTTGATCCGTTCCCTGTATGTCCAGAGCTGAGTCCACAGGCGTGGTGGGAGGAGGCGGTTCGGTTTGAGGAGCTCAGAGTCTCGTGGTTCTGCTGGCTCCATCACACCGTGACCTCCCAGCATGCACTGGGACCGTTCGCAGCCACGTTGGGATAAGAGTCAGCGCCTCCAAATCAGAGGACGTGGTTCTCTGGCGAATTAACAGACTCATTGATTAACGGACTCATTGATTAACGGATTCATTGATTAACAGACTCATTGATTAATAGACTCATTGATGTTTGGACTTGTGTGTCTCCAGGCTCGTCTTCAGTTCCCAGCATGCAGTCTGTCTCCGGTCTGCTCTACAGTCTGTACCGCATCACTCTGGTGGACGAGTACGAGTATGCTGCCATGGCGACCATGGATGGCGTCATGGCTCCTCTGCTGTGTGGGACATTTCTGGCGGCGTCCTCCATCCTGTGTGTCAACCTGCTGATCGCCCTGCTGACAGACACCTTCCAGAGGTCCCACCCATCTATCCCCACCTGTCTGTCCTCACCTGTCCCCAACTGTCTATCCTCACCTGTCCCTACCTGTCTGTCCTCAGGGTCCACGATAACTCTCAGGCGAATGCTGTGATGCAGCAGGCCGCGGTCATCCTTCAGGTGGAGGAGTCGATGCCCGTCCTCCGCCGTTTCTATGACAACCAGTTTATCTCCACCCACTGTGCGCCGCTGGCTGTTGCCCCCAACGATAACACCATCACAACAAACCCCCATTACCATGGAGAGATGGGACGCATCACCATGGAGATCAAAGTGTGTCTCAAGATTTCAAGTTTTTACCCGAAGACAAAAATTAAGGACGTAACCGTGTCTCTCTATGTCCTCTCTCTCTGTGTCCTGTGTATCTCCTCTCTCTGTGTGTCCTTCAGGAGACTCTTGACCAGTTCCTGATCCTGCAGAGGGATGCAGAGACCACCAGAGTTTCAGGGTGAGAGTCCAAGTCTTTCAGGTCTCAGAGGACAAAGACAGACAGCTGGTTGATGTCCCTGAGTCTCCGTCTGTCTGAAGATCCATAGATGGTTTCAGTTTTCAGTTTCTGTCTGATCCATCAGCTCATTTTTAACCCGCAGGCATGTTTATAAATCCAAAAAATCCAAGAAAAATGAAAACACTATTTTTTTTGCTGAAGGAAGGCACGTCTTGTTTTAAAAAAAAAACACCCCAAAATTATAAAGAAAACAAAATTTGTCAAAACTTTTTGAAGAAGACAATTTAAAAAAAAACTAAAATGTTTTCTAAAACAGTTGCCAACATTTTTCAATGAAAAGGAAAAAAAGCCCAAAATTTCGAAAAACAGTAAAAGCAAATTGGAAAAAAAAGCCCCGTATAGCAACTAACTGAAAATTTCTCAAGAAGAGAAAGTCAGTGCTGTTGTGGTAACCCTCTGTAGTTTCCGTGATGCCGGCATGCTGTCTAACATCACACACAGACTGTGGAGGACGGAGCTGATTCGCCTCAGTGTCCTTTTTTATGATTGAAGCTGGATTTTATGAAGTTTCTGTGAGCTGCTGTCTCACTTTAACTCTGTTCTCTACCAGAGGACAGATCCACCAGGACCACCAGGACCTGCAGAGCAGGGAGCCTCAGAACCAGCAGAGCCAGATCCTGCATAACCAGGATCTTCAGGTGATCCGAACAGAGCTGCAAGAGCTCAAGACTCTGGTCCGGCAGCTGGTTCAGATCAGGACTAATTCTGGTCCACAGATCTGACTGTGAGAGGAGACAAGACCTGACCCATCTGTGAGGACCTGAACCTGATCAGACCGGATCAGACTAGACTGGAACAGAAGTGTCAATTAAAATATTAAATATGATGTTGTGTTGCTGCTACTTTAACCTTTGGATCTGTGAGATAATTGTTATGTCTGGAATTGTTTTATGTTGGTAATTATTATATTTTTGTAATAGTTTCTATATTTTTGATTAATTCATGTTTGTAATAGTTTTTATGTTTGTAAACATTTAATATTTGTAATAGTTTTGTGGTTCTTTGGTTCGAGTGGAAAAATAAACAGATGGACATAATAAAAAAAAATAATATCCAGACAGACATAAAAATAACAAAATAAAAAAACCCAGACAGACATAA
>NW_024630161.1:0-1393 GCF_008729295.1 Plectropomus leopardus
TGGTACATTGTGACACAGGCACTGCCATCCATTACTATACACACACACACACACACACACACACACACACACACACACACACACGTGTAGTAGGGGAAGTAATAAATGCTAAGAGTGAAAAGTGTGTACAGTATGCAAATTTGTGTGTGTTCTTTCCCTGGCAAACACGAGTGAGTGACAACATCCTCATCAACAACCCAAAAATGACGGCGGAATCGACAAACAATGGTTTTGTGTATCTTCTCAAAACAAAAAGATGGACAAGGGAAAGAAAAGTGGGGAAGTGATGGAAACCATGGAGAGCAGAATGTGATGTGATGAATGAGAAGTATGCAGAGCGACGGGAAAGTAATCCGGCAAAAGTTCTGTTGGACAGGTTTTTTGTGTCATCCACGCTGCACTGTCAGAGAATCTAAATTCCTCCGTGTCCTGCTTGTTTGTTTGCATCTGTTTGCGCTCGGATCCTTGGAGAAATAAGTCATTCTGAGTGAACCAGTGAAACTTCTCCCTTCCCGCTCTCCTCCCCACCAGCTGAAGCCTGCTCTGCATGAGAATGGGGGGATAGATTAAACAGCTGGGCCCTTGTCTTCTCCCTCACCGCCATTATCGCACTCGCTCTGCTCCCAAGACTATTCCCTTTGCCTGATGTGAAAGACGCTGAGACAATGCCATCGGACCTGGAGCTCACGGAAATCCGATATACAAGAGAGAAAGAAATAAACCAGCAAATCAAACTGTGGCCCCAAACTGTTGAGACTCTCTTTAATAGCCAACCTTGAATAATGGACATAAGTAGCTGCAGTATTTTTATATAGCGATTATCATTACCATAAAGGGACACACCCCCCCACTTTTTTTTTTTTTTTTTACATGTCAAAGTGAGCACTCGTCAAAGGGTTTTCTCTGCTTTTGTTTGAGAGTTAAAAAAAACTGTATAATTAAAATGCTACAATCTTGGGTTATTGGCGTTTAAACACTGTGGGTGCTTATCAGTCAGGGAGTGTGTAATTAAAGATGCTATTGGTTGCACCATGGGAAATGTAGGATTCTAGTGTTTTTTGAGCTTGACCCGGGCCTAGGAACCAGACATGTCTGCAAGCTCATGTTTAACCCTTTGATTTCTTTCCAAAACATGGGAAAAAGGCAATGAGTAAAAGGAAGCTGTCAGCACTCGCCGCTAAGCCTTAAATATGATTTATTCACACACAGCAGGCAAAAAACGGACGCATTTCAGCACTGAGCTTTCTTCAAAGGCAATGAGCAACTTAAGAGGTATTAACCCAAAAATTAGCAAAACAATGTAAACAAAGTTACCTAAAAACAAAACAAAACAAGGAAATTAACTCAAAAAAAGCCTAAAATTAAAATAATAATTCTGCAAAAACATTTATAC
>NW_024630162.1:0-2883 GCF_008729295.1 Plectropomus leopardus
AGCAAACAACTCACAGACAACCCACGCACATCCTTATTTTAGTCTGTCAGTCCTTGCTGAATGATTGCGCTGCTACGAGTCAACCTTGCGAGACACTTTTGATATAGTGTTGAGATATGGAAACAGACAGAAAGTGGCAAGGGACGAACACACGGAACACATGGATAACAGCATGAGAGAAGCAGGGAGGGAAAGATGTTTGTGGCATCATGTCAATATGTAAAATATTAGCAGCGGTGCCTTGGAGCCGGATTAGACATTAACTCTGATCTTCATCTGTAAACACTTCAGCGCTGAGATTTGCCTTGAACTGGGACAGTCTCACTGCGCAGGAGGTACTTTGTTGCTGTCACTGAACATCTTGTGGGCATGTTTGTATTTGTGTGTGTGTGTGTGTGTGTGTGCTCACTCAAAAAGGACACACAGGGTAAAATGTGGTAAATTGTTGAATTGGTTGTATTTTATATTGTACAATTCAAATGACATCCTTTAGTGTGTGACAACACACACACACACTCACACACACAGAAATACAGTGTTTCCATCATAATAAAATGACCATTTTTTCTTGGTGCATTACTATTGCTCTATCTCCCAATTGTTTTCTAATTTTAAAATGTCAGTAGTTACAAACTTGTTTGTTCATTTATGAAATCACTCACTTTATTTACGCCGGGTTTCAGCGTCTGTTGTCTTTGGAGCAGACGTGGGCTTATCTTTAATGTAATGGGAAAAGACAAGAATACACAGGTGGAAAGGAAGGAAAGGACAAGGCAATGAGAAAGAGCTAAAAAGAAAAAAAGCCTTAGAGCCATCTAAAGGCCTATACAAGCAACATTTCCAGGGTATTTACTTGAGCAATAATGGCTTCAGCACAAATCCGGATTTGCAGCATATGTCAAAATCATTGTGGGTATCAGGATGTCTGTAGGAGGCACGGGGATGATGGAAAAATACAGCACGTTATAATTGTTGAGAATTTCCACTATAGAAAAGTACGCTATATCTAATATTTTCATTACTACAACACAGAAAGTACCAAAGGATAGAACTGAGACAAAACAGTAGAAGATCTGTAGAGGAAAGATGTAACCTGTGAGGAATCAACTGTTAAATAAGGAACTATGAATTCCCTTTGACCTCAAGGTTCAAGCATGAGCCACAGACATCGTTTTTGTAGGAGGCCTGTTTGCACGTAGCTTAAATCTGAAGCCGTCGACTCTCTGCCTCTGCTCCGTTTGGAACCGGGCTTACGGAGAGCTAAGCTGTGTCGGTGCAACGCCAAGTGGATCATCTCATTTGACTGCACTCTGCAATGACACCAACACAGAAAGAATGACAGGGATATATAGAAGTATAGGAAAGAAGAGAAACAGTGTGTGGGTGTTGATAGAGAGAGACAACAGACAGAAGGTTAGAGAAAAACACAGCAGCAGAAAGATAACAAAGCAAAAGGATTGAGGAGAAAAAATATATATGAAAGAAATACATCTTGAATAAATCCCCCTAACCTGGAGGTGTTTATGTGGGGATGATTTAGATCTTGGCTTAGGAGAACGGAGCTTTGTCAACAAGAACTATTACAGTCACCTCATCTCTTGCTCTCCACTCTGTTTTCTCTCTCTTTCCTGTCTCCTTTCACTGCTGCGTCTGTACCTGAATAGTAAAGTGTTTGTGTATGCGTGCGGTAAATGGGACTTAAAGCAGTTAGTATCTTCTCTAAACAAATTTGCATGAGGCAGATAGTTGGAGCTGATTAAACTTTGTGTTCATCGAAATGAAAGTTTATGTGTGCATACATGTGTGCAGCAGGCAGTTGGCTAACTTGCATCAGGATTCAATGATTCAGTGCCATATCGTATAAGAGACAACATTTGTGTGCCCTCAGTGGATATGTTTACTGAAAAGGCATTTTGTGCCTTGTTTCATAGTAGTGCTTCACATTGCCACAGTGCTTTTAATAATGTCACAGTCTTGAAACACATGATGAAACATACTGGATTTTGAACTTCTCGTGGAAAGATTGAACATGAAAGAGTTCGTCCACTCTTGATTAAAAGCTGTTGTCTATTTTTCTCTCTTCAGAACACACCGTATTAAATTACTGTTCTCTGACTCACTTATTTCTGCCACTGTTGTCAATTGTCTCTTCTCTACCATGTGTATCTCACCGGCTTGAGTCAGAGTGTGTATCTGAATGCATAGATTTGATTGTCTGGCATCACTAAACCACTGCTACAAATGCTGTGCTGGTTAAATAGAAACACCCAGTCAAAATGAAATAAATAAAATAAATAAAAAAGGTCTGGGTCTGGATAGGACAGTGTGTGGGTACTATTTTACAGATATTCAGTTGAGATAATCCTTTGTTATTGTATTGTATGTTGGCATGGAAATTTCAATTTCAGTCTGTGATACTGTTAAGAGCCTTCTGGTCACAGGCATAGATATCTTAAGATAAGCACTAGCCGTGGTGAAAAGTTTTTTATTCCTATAGCAAGAAACTCAGCAGGCTGTGGTAGGGTGATGTGCATTCAGTGATGGAACGTAACTAGGTACAAATACTTAAGTAAAGTGCAAGTACCTCAAATTTGTACTTGCACTTTACTTGAGTATTTTCTTTTCATGCCACTTGATACTTTTACTCCATTGCATTTCACAGGGAAATATTGTACTTTTTACTTTTTACTTCACTACATTTATCTGAACGCTTCAGCTACTTTAAAAATTGGGGATTTTTGCATACAAGAACAAGATTTTATAAATATGATGTTTGGTATTAATTGAAATAAAATTACTATACAGTTAATACAAGTACAGCTGCAACAGTTGATTGACAGGAAATAATGTACCAACTGTTTTGATAATCATTTTAATTTTTCC
>NW_024630163.1:0-2469 GCF_008729295.1 Plectropomus leopardus
ATAGCATAAAATGTTTGTTTGTTTGTTTGTTTGTTTAGATCCCCATTAGCTTCAGCATAGCAGAAGCTATTCTTCCTGGGTAGCCCAAAGTGATCTACATGCGAGAGTAAAAAAACTTAAAACATAACTATATAAAATAAAATAAAATAAAATCATTATACAGCACATGGATACCATAAGCCTGGAAATAAGTTGTGGACAGTATGATCACTTTAACATAGAAGGTGAATATTAAATAGCAAAAAGGTAGCATAATGTTTTTTGGGTTTTTTGTTTGTTTTTTTGGAAAAAGATCGATCTCTTTGTGATTTTGCACCATTAAAAAGTCGGCACACTTTTTTTTATTCCTTTCAGCCTTGAGAAAGGCAGTGCACACTAGATCTACTCCTTCTGTTCTTTCACATTAAAAGACACATTTGCTGCATAACTGTTAACTAAAAAACACTTGAAAATATCTAGACTATCCCTTTAAGTTGGCTGCATCAGTGGAGGATGAGTTCGGGCTGAATAGCTTTTTGTGTTTTCAACTCTGCGACTTATTTTTAATTTAATACTGAAAATATAAACTCTCTACTTAAGTGGAATTACTCTGCAGCTCTTAGGAGTCTTCAGGTCGGCACTTTGACCAATGATTGTACTTTAAGGTTAACTGTTAACTAGTGGGAACTCAAATTCAATTGGTGCATTTCGCTAAAAGGAAACTCAACTAAATAGCTTACAGTAGCTTTAGCTATACAAGGAATTAACCTTGGACAGACAGACAGACCCTGCTCTGGGTCAATAGGGTCCCTGTAACTCATTTATTCTCCTTTATTTGAGTAAAATAGTTCTACAATTTATATTATTTTGGGGTGAAACTAAACTTTCCTGAACTGTACCACAATTGAACTATGACCTTTAAGGCATGTTATCCTTTTTTTGCATTCTTGAGTAATAATTTCAGACCTTCACAGAATCCGCATTTTCCCTGATGTCACCCGGGGGTTGACCTTTACTGCATCAGATCAGTCATTAGTTGTCATTTTCAAAAGGCTTCCTTTCATTGTCTGAAGTGTTCCTAGCATGTTTTGTGTGTGCGTGAAATGAACTCAGTGTTACAAAACCATAAAAATCATTTGTAAATGTCATTTAAACAGAAATCCACTTGCAAACTCTGTCAGAGTATGAAACCAGGTGAGGTCTACAGGAGGCAGGGCTTAACCCCTTCAGCATGTTCTACATATTATGTTACCATGGCAACTACAGTACACCTATGTTTCTAGCAGACAACCGCTAAACCCTCTGTGACCTGATAATTACCTGGTGACACACACACACACACTTCACAAAATTGTTGATGACTCTGTTCTCCTCATTGTTTTATTTTTAAGATATAAAGACAGACCGATGGACAGCGGACCGTTGGGTAATACAGACAGGTAAAAAGACAAATCGGTGTAGACACAGACAGTCAGATTGGCAGACAGGACAGACACTTTGGTCACACAGATACTGAGTCACACAGAGCAGACAGAGAGACAGGTCAAATAGATGAGTACAGAGGGACAATGGTTAGGTCCTACAGGTACAGAAACAGACAGAAAGGTTGGACAGACAAGTCTGTCAGACAGACAGGTACAGGCAGAGGGACAGACAGGTTGTCAGGTCTTCTTGCTCAGAACAGCTGTAATTATTGAATTAGTCTGAAAGTTCAATCCAAGGCCTCCTCACATTTCACATCGGAGCTAAGCTGCACCACCGAGCCATAATCCTTTGCCTGCAAGCCCTGGATCTGTGTGTGTGTGTGTGTGTGTGTGTGTGTGTGTGTGTGTGTGTGTGTGAGTGAGTGTGTGAGAGAGAGAGAGAGAGAGAATATGAGATATGAGAGCGAACTTGCGTGTTTGTTTTCGTATATTAGAGCAAGTGCCTGTGTGTTCACTTTCCCCTCCCCTCCACACCCCTTCCCCTCCCCTTCCCCCTGTCGCACACACACACCTGTGTGAGTGTTTTCAGGTGTATTTGGTTTGGTTTGGTTGGGAGGGAGGGAGTGGAGTTTGCTGTATTATCGCCCTGAGAAACCTCTGATCTCTAAATGCACTCGCTAAAACCCTGCTGCTTGGAGGAGGGTTTACACAGTCGCAAACACACACATATGCCAACAGGTGTGTTGTACCCAGTGTGAACACTGATTTTCAAGTGTGAAACTGCGGATGATTGTATATATTGTCTGTGAATGTGTGTGTGTGTGTGTGTGTGTGTGTGTGTGTGTGTGTGTGTTTGTGTTTGTGTGTGTGTGTGAGTGTGTGTGCGTGTTGGGGTTCTTTGATGAGAAGGACTAAAAAGGTTCTTCTTGTTGGAGCTACACTGGGTCTAATCCAGCCTGCTGACAGAGCCTCATCCCCACCACTTCCTCATGTACACACACACACACACACACACACACACACACACACACACACACACACACACACACACTTACAGCAGCTGGCC
>NW_024630164.1:0-2436 GCF_008729295.1 Plectropomus leopardus
TGTGAAAATGTGTGTGTGTGAGTGTGAGTGTGTGTGAGTGTGTGTGTGTGTGTGTGGATATGGACTGCCTCTGCATTGTCACCACCAAGGTAAGAGCAGACCGCCCGCATGCATCCGCTAAAACACACACACACACACACACACACACACACACACACACACACACACGAGGACACACATGTTGGTCCTCATAAAACATGTGTGTGCGCTTGTGTGTGTCCTCATAAACCATCAAAGCCGGCTGTCGTGTGTGTTCTCTGCTTCCGTCATGTTTTCATTCATCACCCTCTGCCTCTGTGTGTGTGTGTGTGTGTGTGTGTGTGTGTGTGTGTCTGTTGTTAGCGTGGCCACATTAGCATGTATGTTAGCCACAGGCTAGCAGCCTGTAGCTAGTCGTTAGCAGGGCCGTATTTGGGATTTTCACCGGCACATGCGGATCCAGCATGTGTTTTTCAGACGCTCCACATGATTTGGTCACTTTTTGAGTCAAACTGAGACAAGAAAATGAACGCTGGACGTGTGAAGGTGTGTTTGGATGACGTGCAACAGGTCGTGTGTTGTTGGTAAAATGCACTGTCACTCTGATCGCGTCCCGTCACTAAACTGTCCTCGTTCGTTAGAGTAAAATGGAGGTGAGTTGTGTTAGAGTTTGATCTGAATCAGGACACCCAGCCATCGAGCAGTTTGACCTCAGCACCGCAGATCAAGAGTCAAGAGACGACTTCTTAAACTGCAACTTCACATGACGGTAGCGTGTCACAGAGCGGGACCGTGGACGCGTCCTGACTGTCAGCTGACCAGCGTGGTTCGGGATCGGTCCACGTCAGCACCTGCCGTGTTTGTTCTCACCTTCAAACTTTAGCTGCTGAAAACAGGTTAAAAAAACATTTTATTATTTTATCTTTTACAACTTTAAGATCCTGTTCAGAGGACGGATTAATTACCTGAACAAACACGACTCCCCGCACAAAAACTGAAATATAAAAGATTAACGTTCAGCACTTTGGGATACACACAACAACAAAAAAACACTTTTTGGTACTAAAATGTTCTGAGAATGTTACAATTCAACCAACGCAATGTTCCAGTAATGTTTCCATCTGAAAGTGTTTCTTCTTAAAGTTCAGGAAACATTCTCTAAACATCAAAAAATATTGTTAAAATATCGCATTACATTTTCATTAAAAAAAACCCTGAATGTTGCTTTGAAAAGTTCTCCCTTTGTTCTCATGTAACATAGTTGGAACGTTTTATAGAGAACTTTCTCTGATCTGTCACTTCTCATCATCACCAAAACATCCTCAGAGTTACAGCTCAAATGTTACGTCAGTATTTAACCTCACAGGAACATTATTAGAAATGATAAACATCCTTAAAATGTTCTTTGAACGTTAGATTAAAATGTTTTATTAAAAACATATATTTTGTGCTGGCTGGGAAAATGTAAAGCAACAGAATGAATGTTTTATTCAATATATAAACTCTTGGCTGAGACTCCAGTGGGCGACAGAGTGGTATGATGCAAATCAATGTTTCAATCATGTTTTCAGTGAAAAGTTTTCTTTTAGTTCCCTGAACATTCTTCTTAAAGTTTGGGTAACATAAACATAAACATAAACATAATTTATTGTTAACTTATCAGATTACATTTTCTTTTAAAAAAATTTTTGCAATCTCAGTCCTCAATAACATGTTCTGAATGTTGCTTTGAAAAACGTTTTTCCTTTGTTCTCATTTAACATTATTGGAACATTTTATAAAAGAACATTTTATGATCTGTCGCCTCTCAACATCACCAAAACATCCTCAGAGTGTTGCAGCTCAAACGTTGGTCAGCATTTAACCTCACATTATTTTACATGACAAACATCATTAAAACGTTCTTTGAACATTAGTTTAAAATGTTCTCTTGAAAACATTATTGCAACTTGTAGGGAACATTAGCAACAACATCACATGCAACGTCAAACAGGAAAATGGCTTAAGTTTTAACCCTCTGAACAGACTATTTCCTGACAACTCTTGGTCATATATTTATTTGTGTTCATGCTCTGTTTAGGAGTATATATTTAATGGTGTTGTATGTTTGTTTTGGTTTTACTGGTGTAATCGCTCTGGTTTGGTCATATATTTACTGGTGTTGGTGCTCTGGTTTGTTTATACATTTGCTGGTGTTGCTCTGGTTTGGTCATATATTTACTGGTGCTGTTGCTCTGGTTTGTCTATATATTTACTGGTGTTGTTGCTCTGGTTTGTTTATATATATACTGGTGCTGTCGCTCTGGTTTGTTTATATATTTACTGGTGTTGTCGCTCTGGTTTGGTTATATATTTACTGGTGTTGCTCTGGTTTGTCTATATATTTACTGGTGTTGTTGCTCTGGTTTGTTTATATATTTACTGGTGTTGTCGCTCTGGTTTGGTTATATATTTACT
>NW_024630165.1:0-3121 GCF_008729295.1 Plectropomus leopardus
AAATACAAAAATCAAAGATATACCAGAAAAAAATCAAAGATATACAGATTAAACAAG
Organism: Plectropomus leopardus; assembly: GCF_008729295.1. Classification (NCBI taxonomy): domain Eukaryota; kingdom Metazoa; phylum Chordata; class Actinopteri; order Perciformes; family Serranidae; genus Plectropomus; species Plectropomus leopardus. The sequence goes on from NW_024630165.1 coordinate 58, forward strand.
ATGCAGGTAAGAATGTGGGAGAATGAGGGAGCGCTGTTGTTGTATTGTAATAAATAGTAATAAGGATAATAAGGATAATTAGGCAGGGGCAATTTTTAAAATACAACTGAAAGAGAAAAAAGTGACATGTGCAAGATGCAACTGGCAGAAACTTTTGATTGTAGTGAGTCCAGGTTATTGTTGCTCAGGCTGGTGTTGTATAGCCTGATGGCTGATGGAAGGAAGGACCTGCGGTACCTACAAACTTTTCCATCTTCACAACAGTAAATAATTATGAAACATCGTCACTCCATCAAAGCATCACTGTAAAGTAGCTGAGTACATTTACTCCAGTACTGTACTTAAATTATTGATTATTTTAATCTATAAAATAAATACAAATCTCCTGTCTCAGAGTCCAAGGCGATGTCTTAGATGTCTCATTTTGTCTGCTCGACAGTCCCAAAATACTCACTTTATCCCCATATAAGTGTGTATTATAATAATAATAATAAACTTTATTTGTAAATCAGCTTTGTAGAAGAAATGAGCCCAAAGTACTTTACAATAAAAAACTGGAAGAGCAAATAAATAAAAAGGACTCATGAAAAATAAATCAAGCTGACATTTAAAGTAAAACATGCTGCAGTATTTGACAGTCGGCCTGTTGGAGTAGTATTCAGAAGTATATTTCAGTAGTAATGTGTAGTATTTGTGTGTACTCACCAGTCTGTTGGAGTTGGAGTAGGAGTAGTCCTGGATGTCCCTCTCTTCCCTCTCGGCTTCCGTCCTTCCCTCGGGGCAGAGCGCGCACAGTAGCGCCGCGCACAGCACAGCTCGCGCCCACATGGTGCTAGGAAACGGAGATCAAAGTGCCGCGGGTCCGCGTGCTGCTTCCCTCTCTGCTCCTCAGCTATTTGTCGCGCGCCGCCCCGCCGCGCGCGGGATGTTTGGACGGAGCGCCCCGCCCCCTCCAGCCTTCGCGCGACGTCACGGGTGTGACGTAGACAGGCTCACGTGACCTCTTCCTCAAATAAGCCCTTATTATGAAATAAATAAATAAAACGGGTAAAATAAAATAGAATAAATAGAATATTTCTAGTCAGGACAGAGAAATATAACACAAACAAATCTGAAAAATTAATCCATCAAATGTATTAATTATCGGTGTAATTGTTGCAACTTTTGATATATTTATTTACCACAAAGTATTAGTATGCACTAAAAAAATCATCTTTCTGGCCCAAAAAACTAAGTCACTGAAATAGAATTTTTTCATGATTTGAACAAACAATGAAAGATAAAAATAGCTGCGATTAAAAGTGAAAGCTGCTGCAGTATTTGACAGAATTTTCAATACCTCTTTCACAGCATTTGTCGTAGTATTTTCACTAACACTTCACAGTATATTTGCAATCCGGGGCGGGGGCCCGGGGGCCGGGCAGGGGCGGGGGCCGGGCAGGGGCCAGGGCCAGGGCCAGGGCCAGGGCCAGGGCCAGGCAGGGGCGGTAAAACTGGAGCAGAAAAGCAGAGAAACTCTGCGCTGAGATTTGGACGCTCAGAGTCTCTCGGGGACATCGAGCGGCAGCAGAAGCTGCACATTTGCTTTTATGGATGAAGTGATTTGTTGTGATTAAAGTCCGTGCGGCCTGAAGACGGGGACAACGTGTCTGAGACAATCTGTCAGAATGAATCTGTGCGAGAGACGAGAGATGAAAACTTTTCCAATTTCCTTTTCATATTTGACTTTTAAAGGAGCGCAGCTGAAAGAACACAGCTGAATGTCTTTGCTCCCCTGCAGAGCGTCTCCGTGTACTGGATGAAGTATTAATGTCCCCGAGCGTCAGACAAACACAACCTAAACCACTCTGACACTCAGCTGCATCCGAACAGCAGGGAAACCGCTTCAGACCGACTCCTCGATGTTCAGCAGCTTTTTATTATTCACTTAACTTTCAGGTCAAAACGATACACCAGTGATGCTCATCTTAGGGCCCCCGATAGGGCCCCTGGTGGCCCCCCAACCGTTTTCACAAAACCAAACTAACTAACTAACTATTGACACTGTGAATAGTTTTTGTCCTTTTTGTGTCCAAAAGGTGTCAGAGACATAGAGCAGCATCAAAATAGAGCTCTCTGATTAAAAATAAAAAATCCTAAATTCTAGAAACATCTTAAAATTCTTGAAACATCCTTAAGTCCTGGAAATTCCTAAAACTGGAAATTTCCCGAAATCCTAGAAATATCCAAAAATCCTAATAATGTCGTAAAGTTCTAGGAATGTCCTAAAATACTAGAAACATCCCCAAAAATCCTAGAAATGTGTCAAATTCTAGAGACATCTTAAAATTTTAGAAACATCCACAAATCCTAGAAATGCCCTAAAATTCTGGCAATGTCCTGAAGTCCTGTGCAGGGCCTCTGTGACGGGCGACAGGCCCCGGGCCCCGGGCCCCGGGCCTCGGGCCTCGTGTTTCTGGTTGAAAGTGTTTTTTGGGGCGTCGGGGTGTTTCTCTCCGTGTTCTCGACCTGCTACACTTCACTGACTCTCATCTCGGCTTTCTTTCTGTCCGCTGTGATCCGACTCAGGCAAAGTGCCCCAACAGTAATCCTGAAATCAAAGACTCAAACACGGCTGCTTATTTAAGCAACTTTATGCTGAAAAGAATCTCAAGTCAGAGGCTCCGCACAGAAGAATGGCCCCGGGGCCCAGCGGAGGATCAAACACCCACAGAGGAAGAAGAAACGATGAAAAGCTGCAGAGCTGCGTCCGGCTGCACGCTCTCCTCTCTCTCTTCAGCACAGTCAGCAGGATTTCTGTCTCAGAGGACGGGGACATTTCTGATCCCATAAAGACACAATCAGAGACCAAATCGGGCCCCGGAGCTTGGTCTTAAATCTCTTTATTTCCAGCCGCTCGCCCTCAGGGAGCTGACAGAACACACTTCCTCCTGTTTACTGTCTTGAGTGTGCGTGGCGTGCAGCAGCGTCACGTCAGCACTCTGATTCTCCTACTAATGCCTCACTGACAGCACCAGCTCCGAGTCTGCAGGCCGGATGTTCACCGACAACAGTCAGCTCACTG
>NW_024630166.1:0-1924 GCF_008729295.1 Plectropomus leopardus
ACACACACACACACACACACACACACACACACACACACCAGCTTTGTTTATTTATTATTTCATTCACACACTTTCTTCCTGCCTCAGGTTGTGTGCTTTTGCGTTTCATTTTTTCTGTTTAAACATCTCGCTGAAAAAGTCTGAGTTCAAAGTTCTGTTTTTGTTTTTTGTAATGGAATTAAAAAAAATGCAACTGCTTAAAAAAAATGTGTTATTTTGTCTATCAGTCCAAAATCAAAATATATTCATTTTTTTATATTTATTTTTAAATTAAAAAAAAGTCACATTAAGACCTGTAACTGAGGTTGTAGACAGCTAATTTGTTTTCCTTTTTTTGTATTTTTGAAAAATATCTTAAGCATGGGAAATCAGTTATCACCCACTTGCTGATTGGTTTTCTGTCAATTTTTAATGTTTCAGCTCTTCTGTATGTATGAGAACAATCATCTTTTCCTAACCTTAATGACACTGAAGCTGAAGGTATCATCCTGCTACCTTTTATTCAAGAAAACTTCCTTAACAGAACTCCACGTGTCTCAAATTTCAAAAAACGTTTCCAGAAAACAAGACGTCTAAGCAGATGATTAAACCTTACCATGCATCTTTGATGGCGATGATAAAAAGTGTTCAAACTGCTCCTGTTTTAATTATCGCTTCACTAACATAGTTAGGAAAGAGATGAGGTACAAAATGTGAAGAGCAAAGCTACATTATCAAACAGGATCTCCTGAAACTGAAAACAACAAAACGACAAAAGAGTCAGACAATCAGCTCCCAACATGGCGGCGCCTTCGTCGTAACCGAGCACGAACCAATCATCAGTGATCATCCCGTCCTCTAACAGGAAGTGATAGAAGAACCAAATAAACATCTGCTAACACACACACACACACACACACACACACACACACACATACACACTCCCCTCCCCCACATCTGCTGGCGAGGCAGGAGCCCACGGATGGTCGTCCTTAATTAGCCACACCGCACTCATATTCCTGATTAAACCGCTCTGTGTGTGTCTGTGTGTGTGTGTGTGTGTGTGTGTGTGTGTGTGTGTGTGTGTGTGTGTGTGTGCGTTGTGTGTGTGAGAGAGAGATGGAAGGTTATCAGTGCATTCTTAATTGGGAAAACACTCGAGTGATTAACAGGAGGAAGAAGGGCGAGCGAGCTTCAGACTGAGTGGCAAGAGAGAGAGAGAGAGAGAGAGAGAGCAGTGTTGATGTTGTGAATACTGACGACGCTCGGACCAACAACACACCGAATAAACTCAGACCTAAAAAACTCGACATCATATCACTTTTTTATCTCAGCTTACGTCTCTGCCTCAGTCACCTGCTCTGAGGCCCCCAGGGGACAGCAACGTACCCCCATCCCTAAAAAAAATCATGAACTATCTGCCTCCAACTTCAGTTAAGTGCAAACTCTTTAAAACCTGATTGACATCAGTTTTTTTAGTTTTGTTATCATGCGGCACAAATCTGGAAAAAACTCCCAGATGGTGCTATACAAGCCCCGACAGACCATTTTAACGTCAAAGCTAAAAATGTTCCGTTATGTTTTTGCAAACATATTTTAAACTTGATTTTTAATTTTTTTTTGCAGTTTTTAATGGTGATTTTTATTTTAGAATATTTAAATCATTCAGTAATTAATGTTACCACTTATATCTTATAGCAAATCTGTATCCTGGATATATACTGATATATACTCCTGATATATACTATACAAATAAAGCTGCCTTTCCTACATGACCCTCTGAAAACTGCAGCAAATTGGTTCTTTTGAAAACACTGCAGAAAAGGCAATGACCAATGTCGCAAAATTGTAAGACCTTTCACTCAAATAAATGTTTTAAAAAAGAGGGGAGGATTTTTAGAAAATAATCAAAAAAGGGAGAAAATCATATTACATAAAAAATAAT
>NW_024630167.1:0-1602 GCF_008729295.1 Plectropomus leopardus
GTCGAGAAAAACTCTGGCTGGTGTTTCACAACATGCAACAGTTGAACTATTTTAGTCTCTTTCGGCTGATGTCATCAGATTTCGATGTGGAGATTTTATCCAACAAGGCAGATAACACACACACACACACACACACACACACACACACAGAGGCGAACACGCACAGAATCTGAATATGATTACTGTAAAGTAGGTTAACACTTACAAGGAATTTGCTTTGGTGCGTGAACAATAAGCACATAAAGAAGAAATAAAAATAAAAAGCCAAAGTGCTGTAAAAACCCATGTTAACCGAATGGGCTGTTCACTACGCTAGAGCCAGACAACAAAATAACATTTTCCAAAATAAAATAACAACCTGTGTGAGGCAGTAATGTGAGGGGGGACTAATAATCTGCAGCCATAGTGTCAGCATCTGGTCTATTTTTCAGCAAGTGAATCTGGCAGCAAAACACACAAATGTACCGTAAATGATGTAAAGTGTATAGTAAATATAATATAAATCATCTGATTTTAATAGAATTGGCCCCCGTGCTTCCATATGTTGACTCAACTGGATGGAGATCATACATGTCATTGAAATTTTTGACAAAATAACCCAAATAAATGATTTCAGTGAACAGAATTACAGTAAAAGATACTTTAAGAATAATAAAACAGTTAGCATATTCAGTGTAACTGCTCCTAGAGTGAGAAAGCTAAATGGTTTTGTACAGGATGACATATACATGTATATTCGTACAGACACATGCGGTTCATATGACGTGTGACCGTGTTATCTCGGGGCTAAACTGCAGCACGATCGATCCCTGTACAGACCACACAGTCACACCACAGGGAGAGAAACTGAGCGGTCAGTGTGATTGATTGCCGATGTCGCTGCAGCACAGCGGGACGGACGGATTGTCCCGGTGTTCGTCCAAACAGTAGAGACAGGAGCGTGATTGACTGATGGCTGATTGATGCCAGCCTGTCAGCTCGCAGGCCTGTTTTTGTGTGTTCAGCGTGCAGGAATGTTATAGCATGATTTCATGTAACGATGTGGTCAGTAGATGTTTCTCAGATGCGTGTGTATGACGTGGTTTTATGTGTTTGCGTGTGTGCATGGTGTGTGTGATGACATGTTTTCTGGTAATAAGCAGTAAATCAGCTTTACAGGAAGCCTTTAAGCAGGAAAGTGTAATAAGGGACGACGTTTCTGTAGGCTGATGTGGAAGTTAGTTACCTTGAAAAAGCCTGTAGGATTTTTCCATTGGATTTTGCAGAAAATAAGCTCTGTGGTAAACAGATAATTATGATTCTTGCATGTTTCTTCACAAGTGAATACCACTTTTATGGTTTTTGAAGCCTAAATGCAAGATAACTTTAGGCTATGATGAACTACACCATGGACGCATGATTTAACGGTGCTTCACAACAAGGCTGTAAAGCCGTGTTCGGCGTAATGACGTCCTGTAGTCTCATTTAGCCTCTTTTTAGTAACTTCACAGCGGGCGAGTGTCCATAACAGATTTGCATAACTTCATATATTTTCGAAATATTGATAAAACACAATTGCAAGATGACTTGTGCAATTTGAGGGTTAATGGAAACCTGCCTGGT